>NC_062542.1:13161329-13221329 GCF_022655615.1 Tachysurus fulvidraco
GCCCTTTATCACAATCCAGAAAGACGCCGAGGGTTTCGATGTTGTTCTCCTTTACTGTGCTGAAGTCGTTGTTGTGCATCACTGAGAGCTCGCCACCGTCACACTCCAGAAGCCATATATTCTTTTCATTGCTTCCAGTTTGGATGCCATTTACCCGGCTGTTTTCCACTACTCCGACTGCCCAACTCTCACAGCCTCCTACTGCCACCTCCCAGTAATGCAAGCCATTTTTGAAGCTCTGAGATGCCCGTGTGCTTTTCCATGGTGACAGCAGTCTCAGACTATTCGAAGGGCTCAGTGACATCTGTGTCTTGTCTTCTGAGATCTGAACATTTCCTTGAACTTTACTCTCATCCAATGTAATGGTCTCTGAGACTGCCAGGGTAAAAATAAATAAATAAATAAATAAATAAATAAATAAATAAATAAATAAATAAATAAATAGACCTAAGCCATATGAACAAGTGGCTCAGTAGGTAAACATGCCCTTAAAAAAGACCTTTAACCTTCTCAGCTCCAGAAACACTATCAGAAACACTCTGTGCTCAGACCCCAGCATCCTAACATGCTTGGCTATTTGACAAAATGCATACTGTATGTAACAAATAAAGGCTTTTTCTTCTAATCCTGGTTGCACCATTATTCCTGTTCCCTCATTATTTCCCTAATTAAATCCTTATACTCTTGCTACACCCTAACTAGCATTTATAATTTTTAATATCCCTATAATGATTCAATAAAAAAATATCCGAAGGCACTTACATTCCCATGGCCGTGGCAGAAGCTCTTTGTTTTTCTCCACGATTTTTTTAATAGAGTTTTCCAGAGCTTTCAGTCTTGTGTTGTCAACTTTCAGCTTCTTGTCCACAGAGGAGTAAAACTCGTTCATCGTGTGCAGGCTGCCAGAGAACAACACTTACTTTTAATTTCAGACCCCAAGGTTCAGTTTTATGAGCTGAACATCTGATAAATCAATAAATACAATTATAATGAGTGTTTGTGGGTCTCACCTGGTCTCAAGCGCATTAATCTCCCCCTGCAGAGAAAGCAAATACAAATCAGTGATTAATACTGTGGTGAAGTGTTGCTTTTATAGTAGATCCAAACGTATTGAGCTAACTGAATGTTTACCAGGAGGCTGGAAGGGTTCTCACTGTCCTGTTTTCTGTTGACCTCCTCTATTTCCTTGACTATGTTTGTAGACTTGCTCTGGTAGTTATGTATATCCTCGTACAGTTGATGGAGTTGTCGTTTCATTGTTTCCTTCTGTGCGTTCAGGATGAAAAAGGCCTGCTGTCGATTCTGCTCGATTAAACTCATCAGAGTACTGTATTCATTCTGAAGCAGTTCCTGTGTCTGGCTGCACAAATCCTGTACATCACAAGATGTGCACTTGAGTACTCTTAATAGTGGACATAACAGGTATATTTTCTATATTTATTTCTTCCAATGACCAATTATCTTTATCCAATAAATGCTAAATACAGTGTTTCTTAATTAAAAGATTAGGTGAATTATATAATAATAATAATAATAATAATAATAATAATAATAATAATAATATAAATATTTATAAATAATATTTAAACAAAATAATAAATTAATAAATAAATATTTATAAATAAATACATTATTATTATTATTATTATTATTATTGATAATAATAATAATAATAATAATAATAATAATAATAATAATAATAAGAAGAATAATAAGAATAATAAATAATTATAGATATATAGTTATTATATAGTAATCTACGTGTCTCACCTCGAGCTCGCGCTCTGCTGCTTCAATCTTAGGTGTAAGGTTGCCAAACTTCCTTTCTCTGGATGTCAGTTTCCCACTGAGATCATTTAATCTTTTCTGTGTCAGGAAATTAATTAACATCATTAATCATGAAGATAAATATTCATTAATGTGATCAGATTAATGTGATCAGATAAACAGTTATGCCCAGACATTGTAAATAGTGTTTTTACCACTTGATCGTGAACGGTGTCCTTTAGATCCTTCAGGCGGTGATCCCGATGTGCGCCGTTAATAAGGCACCGGGAGCTGAGCGGCTGATCGCACGTGACGCAGTAAAGTACCGCCGAACTCGCAGTCACCGCTAAACTGGATTCGTTAGACGCGCCTCGAGACCTCGGCACGTTGGTGTGCTTGTTAAAAAATAAACGCATTTTGTCTGAATGAGGCAGTCAGCAGGAGTCTGTGTGTTCGTGTGCTCCCTGTGTGTGGGTTCTGTGTCTGATCTGTATATGAGCTCTATCTTGTCTCCCCAAACCTTAATAGGGCGGAGGCGGAGCTTTCAGGTCTCTTAGCTACTGCACAACGCCCGTTCACAGTCATCACAAGTAAGATTCTGTTTACAGTTTTTTTTAAGTCGCTTGGTAACGTTTCTCAGATCAGAAATGAAATTCTCAAAACTTCTTGTTCAACCTCCACATCATTTAGTCATTTGTGCTCATCATAAGAACATTTCTCGTTGCTGTGATCAAATTGCGAATACTTTGGTACATCATTTAATGAAGTGTCTGCTGTTTCCTACTGTACATTATCAGTTGTTTATGTCATATCAGTTGTCTACGTGTGCTGCTATGCAGAGCCGATCGTCCCTATATGCTCCCCAGTCAGCAAATTTCCTTTGCCCTGATTTGGGCCAGATATGGCCCACATCTCCTTTGCCAAAACTGAACCAAAGCAGTGCCATAGGTCCACCAAGCATGAACCAAATGTAATCTTATGTGGCCCAAATATGGCACATCTCTTCTTTGTCAGAACTGAACCAAAGGAGTGCCATAACTCCATCAAACATGAGCCAAATAATACAATTTAATGTGGCCCATATGTGAGCCTTATATGCAATTTTAGTATGGTTGAGTACTGTTAAAATCTAACGGCCCATATGTGCCCCACATACAGCTGACAGTATGTAAAAGTCTTATTAACTCAAAGGTAAATGAAACACTCAACAACAGATGTACTTAAAACAATTTACTTTAGACAAGTGTTTAAATAATTACAGCTCTAAGAGTAAACATTTAGGCCATCCTTAAAAATATTTTGGTTTGCAATAACAGTAAAAAAAAAAAAGGTTCGGTAGGTAGGTCTTTTTTGTTTTGTTTTAAAGTTTCAATGTAAAAAAAAAGTACAATTTTGGTGATGGTGATTACGTAGGTATTTAGCATATCGTGATGTCACTGACTGGGTCTTCAACCCGTGCCTTCGGGCGCATCATTGCAAACCTTATTTTGATACTGGACACAGTTTTTCCAGAACTTCGTGCCAAGTTAAAGCGGTGTCGAGCTGTTTTCATAATTTTTTTTTAGATGTATTATGGTGTCCGAACCCGTATGACTTTGAGCGGTGACCGCGAACATTTTGTTTACTGAAGGATAAAAAAAAGTTCGGTCTTAACGCAAATTTACAACCGGCAAGTCGGTCGGACTTCTAGCAAAAAAAAAAAAAAAAAATAAATAAATAAATAAATATATATATATATATATATATATATATATATATATATATATATATATATATATATATCCTAAATTGACAGGGTCGGTCGGGTTACGGCAAACAAGAATATTTTTAAGGATGGCCTTAAGAATACATTTAAGAATAAATAATTACAGCTATTCAGCTGTACTTAATAATTTAAGTGGATTTCAGTTGAAAACATTAAGAAGAAATATTAATAATATAAATAACATTCAAAGAGTCTTAGAGTCTTAGGCTATTTATTTTTTTTTACACCAAAATTCATGTTTTAAAACATGTATTAATGTTAGGTTCAACTCTGAGAGTAATAAAAATCACAGAAAAAAAATCAGAGTAACTTGTACAGAGACTTTAAAGAGAAATTGATAAAGTTAAAGAAACTTGAAAGGTAACTTGAGAAGTGTGTTGATGTCTCTAATGAGTGCTGTTGTGCCTCGCGTTTCTTCAATCGCTCCCTCCTAACCCCCTCTCGGTCTCCAGCGAGGTGCAACCATTTAATGATGTTGAATTCAATGTCTTTATTTGAGGCTTGTCCAGTAAGGGGATTCTGCCTGAATGCACCTGCAATAAAGATTAATTTAAATAATGCCAGCAGCAATACAACCTGGAACTTAGAACTGGAGGATAATGAGAAAAAAAATTCATTAAATTTAATTTATTTCCTTTAATATATTAATTGCAATTATTTAATTGCAATTCCCCAGTATATTTTCAAAAGGAATTGCATATTGTATTTTTCAATATGTGGGCCATTAATAATATCATAATTTTTTATGAGAAATTATTTAGATTTTTTTTTAGAATATATTTTTAGAATACTTTTTCACCAACCGGTTAAAATTTACAACACTGGATGTATTCTGCTTTAAAAATGACATGCACACTTTAATGTAAAAACACACCAACACAGATAGCATAAATGTCACGTTTAAGTGCATCTCTTGGCCTGTCTGTCACACAACAATTTATTGCGTAAACTTTCGCATGAATAAACGCCCAAGGCCAACAGTGTTCATAAACGGGAGCTCGATAACCACGGCGCATGTTCAGCAACATCTGTGTGGGGACCAGTACAAAAAGTAACGTGATATCACTCCTAAATGGCAATGTTTACAGTCTCTCAATCAAGGTTACAACAACGTTAATGCAATATGGAAACCAATGGATTTACATTGGAGTGGGCATAATCCCAGGTCAATGTGATTGCACATTGCCCAGACTGTAGATGGAACCAAATTTAATTCCAAAATCCAAAGCTGTGTTCTATCTATCTATCTATCTATCTATCTATCTATCTATCTATCTATCTATCTATCTATCTATCTATCTATCTATCTATCTATCTATCTATCTATCTATCTATCTATCTATCTATCTATAAAGATTTGTTTATACCTCATTCAATTCTGTATTGTTTTACTCTTTGACCGAGAGATGGAGCAAACTTTTTTTAAAAGGAGGGAGGTTTGTAGTGGGTGCAGTGGGGTGTCAAGTGTGAATGTGTGGCTAATGGTTTACATGGCTCACAGGTCAGGTAGGAGGACCACTTAGCAGAATTTTGCTTAGGGCAACAGGGAGGTCAGGATCGGCTCTGCTGCTATGTCAGAGCAGGGTGTGCTATCTCATATTCCCCTTATAGGCCCATACAACACACAGCATCTCCTCACTTTCTTAGAGACCCTCTATAGGGCGCTCATCCCTGATAATGAGAGGGGTCCATTTCGAGATGATTTACCAAAGCATGTGATACTTTGGGATAAGGTGAGTTTCCGTCACTCAAACACCATCATGCAATGGTTTCTGACCCATAACAGGATGCTGATGATGCTGAGGAGTTCTATTTAGCATGGAGGTGGAAGGTCTATGATTGCCAGCCACATACTCAGATGACCCTGCTGGCTGCCATGGATGCAGCATGTGAGGACATCACAGCGGAAGCCTGCAGAGGCTGGATGAGACATTCCAGAAGATTTTTTCCATGCTGTATTGCAAGGGATGATATCTGTTGTGATGTGGATGAAAATCTGTGGCCCGACAGACTGGGACTTCAGGGGGTAGAGACAGATTGCAGTATATCGTGCGGAATGCGCAGTTCTGCCTAAGTGTTTCTTATGTTTACCTTTTGGAATTTTAATTTGTGGCTTTTTATTTTCTATCACAATGACATTATATTGTAATTTTTTTGTCAGTCCACTAGAAAAGAAAAATTAAAAAAGTGTGAATCCTGTCCAGTCTCTTACAATCAATATCCCACATACAGTAATGTGTAAATTTCTGCTGTTGAAACACATAGTTGCCACTTAGAAGAAATTCAGCCTTGTGCATTCTCAATACTTGTAATCCAAAACATAGTTTACATCAGGAAATACTGAAATAAAGCATTGTCATATTGAAATCAAATTGTCATCTTGTTCGTAAACAATGATAAGAATGACTTGTTATTTTGATGGCAATGATATGTTCATTGACACAAATACTTACTTTTGAGAGAAGTACTAAGGATTTTGAGCAAAAAACAGGCTTTTGCAAGCAGGCTTTTCCAATGTATTGTGCTGTTTGTACACATTGTTTTGAGAATGCACTTACAGTACTGATTTGCAAAATCTTAAGGATGATTCGAGAAATGCTCCAAAGCAACTGAGAAAAACTATAATATGTAACCTGGGTCCTAGAAAAAGTCATTCCTCTATCTATCTATCTATCTATCTATCTATCTATCTATCTATCTATCTATCTATCTATCTATCTATCTATCTATCTATCTATCTATCTATCTATCTATCTATCTATGTCTGTCTTATTTGGAAATTCTTTTGATTGATTGTATTATTATGACACAAACTGTTTCTAAAGCAAATGTTGTGTATGGAATAAAATGTGAAGTGTTCTAAAAATGTGAGAAACATTTAGGGTGCCACATGATTTGAAATATGTGCTCATGCCCTGGGGAACATCTTGCTGTGCAATTAATTTTTAGTTGTAAAGACATAACCTGTTAGGCATGCTGAGATGATAAACTCATAATCAACATAAAAAAGACCTATAAAGAAACCATGAAAATGAGCCAAAATCTTTTGAGATATTATTCAAAAAATTTAATATAGCATCTACAGTTTAAATCAGATCCGTACAAATACAAAGTATTTGTTAAAAGTAAATACATTTCACATCATGAATTATTCATTGCACTGTTACAGCTTAGCTGTGTGTATGTAACATGTCATAATTAACGTCACACAGCTTAGCTGTGTGTATGTAACATATCTAAATTAACCCTCTCATCACAACACTGTAATAAAATGAATGCATTTTAATAGACAGGACTTATAATACAGTAAATATAATATATGCAAACCCACTTTTTTATTTAAAAATCCTAATTCGAGCTCTCAGAAGATAACTCCATAGCATCCTCGTTCAGTGACTCTGAGATGACAGACATGTCAGAGCTTATGATTTGAATGTTATCACTTTCTACCAGGTTGCAGATCTGCAGTTGCGCCAAACTGTCTTTCTGTGCACGCATGCGAAACATGGGAAATACGGCGTGCTTGAACTCGGCAACAAATGAGTGTAGAATGCTACCTGTATTGACATTATAGAACTTCAGTCGCCCTTTATCACAATCCACAAAGACGCCGAGGGTTTCAATTTTGTTCTCCTTTACTGTGCTGAAGTCGTTGTTGTGCATCACTGAGAGCTCGCCACCGTCACACTCCAGAAGCCATATATTCTTTTCATTGCTTCCAGTTTGGATGCCATTTACCCGGCTGTTTTCCACTACTCCGACTGCCCAACTCTCACAGCCTCCTACTGCCACCTCCCAGTAATGCAAGCCATTTTTGAAGCTCTGAGATGCCCGTGTGCTTTTCCATGGTGACAGCAGGCTCAGACTATTCGAAGGGCTCAGTGACATCTGTGTCTTGTCTTCTGAGATCTGAACATTTCCTTGCGCTTTACTCTCATCCAATGTAATGGTCTCTGAGACTGTCAGGGTGAAAATAAATAAATAAATAAATAAATAAATAAATAAAAAAAATATTAGACCTAAGCCATATGAACAAGTGGCTCAGAAGGTAAACATGCCCTTAAAAAAAAGACCTTTAACCTTCTCAGCTCCAGAAACACTGTATCAGAAACAGTCTGTGCTCAGACCCCAGTGTCCTAACATGCTTGGCTATTTGCCAAAATGCGTACTGTATGTAACAAATAAAGGCTTTTTCTTCTAATCCTGGTTACACCGTGACCCCTGTTCCCTCAGTATTTCCCTAATTAAATCCTTATACTATTGCTACACCCTAACTAGCATTTATAATTTTTAATATGTCTATAATGATTCAATAAAAAAATATCCGAAGGCACTTACATTCCCATGGCCGTGGCAGAAGCTCTTTGTTTTTCTCCACGATTTTTTTAATAGAGTTTTCCAGAGCTTTCAGTCTTGTGTTGTCAACTTTCAGCTTCTTGTCCACAGAGGAGTAAAACTCGTTCATTGTGTGCAGGCTGCCAGAGAACAACACTTACTTTTAATTTCAGACCCCAAGGTTCAGTTTTATGAGCTGAACATCTGATAAATCAATAAATACAATTATAATGACTGTTTGTGGGTCTCACCTGGTCTCAAGTGCATTAATCTCCCCCTGCAGAGAAAGCAAATACAAATCAGTGATTAATACTGTGGTGAAGTGTTGCTTTTATAGTAGATCCAAACGTATTGAGCTAACTGAATGTTTACCAGGAGGCTGGAAGGGTTCTCATTGTCCTGTTTTCTGTTGACCTCCTCTATTTCCTCGACTAGGTTTGTAGACTTGCTCTGGTAGTTATGTATATCCTCGTACAGTTGATGGAGTTGTCGTTTCATTGTTTCCTTCTGTGCATTCAGGATGATAAAAGCCTGCTGCCGATTCTGCTCGATTAAACTCATCAGAGTACTGTATTCATTCTGAAGCAGTTCCTGTGTCTGGCTGCACAAATCCTGTACATCACAAGATGTGCACTTGAGTACTCTTAATAGTGGACATAACAGGTATATTTTCTATATTTATTTCTTCCAATGACCAATTATCTTTGTCCAATAAATGCTAATTACAGTGTTTCTTAATTAAAAGATTATATGCATTATATAATAATAATAATCATCATCATAATAATAATAATAACGATAAAAAATTATTAATAAATAATATATAAATATTTATAAATACTATATAAAGATCTATAAATATTTACAAATAAGTAAACACAGTATTATTATAATTATTATGATGATTATTGTTATTATTATTTATTTTTATAACAACAACAACAACAACAACAACAATAATAATAATAATAATAATAATAATAATAATAATAATAATAATAATAATAATAATAAGAAGAAGAAGAAGAAGAAGAAGAAGAAGAAGAACTTAAGTCCGACTCGAGTCAAGTCATATGACTCGAGTCCCCCATCTCTGCTATGTAGTCATATAATATGTAATATAAAACTCTTCTTGTTTTAAATTCTCACTGAGGGCTAAGCCCCCCCTAAAGATGAAATCCTAGAACCGCCCCTGCGATAAGGCAAGAAGCAGGAACCGTGTTAATATAGTATCAGCTTTCCAGCGCTGGAGAGAACTGAACGTCTTCCGCGTGAAACAGAAATATTTTCTCGGCCAGCTGCCCCAACAGGTTCCGCCATAAAAGTTGCCTGGGTTTATGTGTGGGTCGGAGCTATCAAAACAGGGGTGACACCTATTTGGGTTAGGGGCGTGTTTGATTTGGTGATTTCCAGTGTTGTATAAAGTACTAGAAAGCAATACTTGAGTAAAAGCACAAGTATCGTACTAGAAATAGACTTTGGTAGAAGTGAAAGTCACCTTTTAGAATATTACTCAAGTAAAAGTCTTAAAGTATCTGATATTTACTGTGCTTAAGTATCAAAAGTAATTTTCTGATATTTAATGTACTTAAGTATTTGAAGTAAAAGTAAAAAGTAAAATTTCAGTGATTTTAGATAGGCATAAGAGCAGGGGAGGTTCTAGGATTTCATATTTAGGGGTTTTAGCCCTCAGTGAGAATTTAAAACAAGAAAAGTTTTATATTATATATTATATTACTACATAGTAAGCCAAAAGTTATGGTATTATTAAATGGCAAAAGTGGACACCAAAATTTTATGCATGATGTAATGATGCCAGTATTGAATCAAATCAGTTCATGTATGTGTGCATTCTAAACAGTGCGTCCATTGAATGCAGTCATTAATAAACAAATATTCACAAGACAAAGACCAAATCAATAAACGTTATTTTTTATTTAGTATTGATATTGCATTAATATTTTGTTTGTGCTATCAACTCTGGTAATTAGAATAGTGACATTTCACTGCTTTTGGTTGCCGCCGTTATAGTTAAATGCCTCCAGCCCTGAATGCGCGTGCACGCTGCGCGTGCCTGTGCTTCTCCGTAGAGCGTGCGGACGTGCAGAGACACTCTAGGAGCAGTGATTCACCAAACCTCCCTTATTGCAGTCGCACACATTTCTTATGATTTTATTTTGTAGCAACGAGTAACGAATATGCTTAGTGGAAATATAACGGAGTAAAAGTATACATTTTATCTAGGAAATGTAGTGGAGTAAAAGTGAAAGTTGACATAAATTTAAATAGCGAAGTAAAGTACAGATTCTAAATAATAATAATAATAATAATAATAACAATAATAATAATAATAATAATAACAATAATAATTATTATTATTGTTATTATTATTATTATTGTTATTGTTATTATTATTAATGCTAATAATAATAAATAATTATAGATATATAGTTATTATATAGTAATCTACGTGTCTCACCTCGAGCTCGCGCTCTGCTGCTTCAATCTTAGGTGTAAGGTTGCCAAACTTCCTTTCTCTGGATGTCAGTTTCCCACTGAGATCATTTAATCTTTTCTGTGTCAGGAAATTAATTAACATCATTAATCATGAAGATAAATATTCATTAATGTGATCAGATTAATGTGATCAGATAAACAGTTATGCCTAGACATTGTAAATAGTGTTTTTACCACTTGATCGTGAACGGTGTCCTTTAGATCCTTCAGGCGGTGATCCCGATGTGCGCCGTTAATAAGGCACCGGGAGCTGAGCGGCTGATCGCATGTGACGCAGTAAAGTACCGCCGAACCCGCGATCACCGATAAACTGGATACGTTAGACGCGCTTCGAGACCTCGGCACGTTGGTGTGCTTGTTAAATAATGAGCGCATTTTGTCTGGATGAGGCAGTCAGCAGCAGTCTGTGTGTTCGTGTGCTCCCTGTGTGTGGGTTCTGTGTCTGATCTGTGTATGAGCTCTATCTTGTCTCCCCAAGCCTAAATAGTGCGGAGGCGGAGCTTTCATTTCTCTTACTGCGCAACGCCCTACAGAGTCATCACAGGTAAGATTCTGTTTAATATGAAACCTGAGTCCTGGAAAAAGTAATTCCTTCATCTATCTATCTATCTATCTATCTATCTATCTATCTATCTATCTATCTATCTATCTATCTATCTATCTATCTATCTATCTATCTATCTATCTATCTATCTATCTATCTATCTTATTTGGAAATTATTTTTTATTGATTGTATTATTATGACACAAACTGTTTCTAAAGCAAATGTTGTGTATGGAATAAAATGTGAAGTGTTATAAAATTGTGAGGAACATTTAGGGTGCCATTTGATTTGAAATATGTACTCATGCCCTGGGGAACATCTTGCGGTACTGAGATAGAAAACCCATTAACAAAAAAGAGCTATAAAGACCAAGAAAACATGAAAATGAGCCAAAATCTTTTGAGATATTATTAAAAAAATTTAATATAGCATCTACAATTTAAAACAGATCCGTACAAATATAAAGGATTTATTAATAGTAAATACATTTCACATCATAAATTATTTATTGCACTGTTACAGCTTAGCTGTGTGTAAGTACTGTAGCATATCTTAATTAACATCATACAGCTTAGCTGAGTGTATGTAACATATCTTCATTAACCCTCTCATCACAACACTGTAATAAAATCAATGCATTTAAATAGACAGGACTTATAATAAATATAATATATGCAAACCCACATTTTAATTTAAAAATCCTAATTCGAGCTCTCAGAAGATAACTCCATAGCATCCTCGTTCAGTGACTCTGAGATGACAGACATGTCAGAGCTTAAGATTTGAATGTTATCTCTTTCTACCAGGTTGCAGATCTTCAGTTGTGCCAAACTGTCTTTCTGTGCACGCATGCGAAACATGGGAAATACGGCGTGCTTGAAATTGGCAATAAATGAGTGTAGAATGCTACCTGTATTGACATTATAGAACTTCAGTCGCCCTTTATCACAATCCAGAAAGACGCCGAGGGTTTCGATGTTGTTCTCCTTTACTGTGCTGAAGTCGTTGTTGTGCATCACTGAGAGCTCACCACCGTCACACTCCAGAATCCATATATTCTTTTCATTGCTTCCAGTTTGGATGCCATTAACCCGGCTGTTTTCCACTACTCCGACTGCCCAGCTCTCACAGCCTCCTACTGCCACCTCCCAGTAATGCAAGCCATTTTTGAAGCTCTGAGATGCCTGTGTGCTTTTCCATGGTGACAGCAGGCTCAGACTATTCGAAGGGCTCAGTGACATCTGTGTCTTGTCTTCTGAGATCTGAACATTTCCTTGCGCTTTACTCTCATCCAATGTGATGGTCTCTGAGACTGTCAGGGTAAAAAAATAAATAAATAAATAAAATATTAGACCTAAGCCATATGAACAAGTGGCTCAGAAGGTAAACATGCCCTTAAAAAAAGAGAACTTTAACCTTCTCAGCTCCAGAAACACTGTATCAGAAACACTCTGTGCTCAGACCCCAGCATCCTAACATGCTTGGCTATTTGACACAATGCATACTGTATGTAACAAATAAAGGCTTTTTCTTCTAATCCTGGTTACACCGTGACCCCTGTTCCCTCATTATTTCCCTAATTAAATCCTTATACTCTTGCTACACCCTAACTAGCATTTATAATTTTTAATATCCCTATAATGATTCAATAAAAAAATATCCGAAGGCACTTACATTCCCATGGCCGTGGCAGAAGCTCTTTGTTTTTCTCCACGATTTTTTTAATAGAGTTTTCCAGAGCTTTCAGTCTTGTGTTGTCAACTTTCAGCTTCTTGTCCACAGATGAGTAAAACTCGTTCATCGTGTGCAGGCTGCCAGAGAACAACACTTACTTTTAATTTCAGACCCCAAGGTTCAGTTTTATGAGCTGAACATCTGATAAATCAATAAATACAATTATAATGACTGTTTGTGGGTCTCACCTGGTCTCAAGCGCATTAATCTCCCCCTGCAGAGAAAGCAAGTAAAAATAAATGATTAATACTGTGGTGAAGTGTTGCTTTTATAGTAGATCCAAATGTATTGAGCTAACTGAATGTTTACCAGGAGGCTGGAAGGGTTCTCATTGTCCTGTTTTCTGTTGACCTCCTCTATTTCCTCGACTATGTTTGTAGACTTGCTCTGGTAGTTATGTATATCCTCGTACAGTTGATGGAGTTGTCGTTTCATTGTTTCCTTCTGTGCATTCAGGATGAAAAAGGCCTGCTGTCGATTCTGCTCGATTAAACTCATCAGAGTACTGTATTCATTCTGAAGCAGTTCCTGTGTCTGGCTGCACAAATCCTGTACATCACAAGATGTGCACTTGAGTACTCTTAATAGTGGACATAACAGTTATATTTTCTATAAATATTTCTTCCAATGACCAATTATCTTTATCCAATCAATACTAAATACAGTGTTTCTTAATTAAAAGATTAGGCGCATTATATAATAATAATAATAATAATAATAATAATAATAATAATAATAATAATAATAATAATAATAATAATAAAATTATAATAATAATAACAATAATAATAATAATAATAATGATAATAATAATAATTAATAAATAATATATACATATTTATAAATAATATATAAAAAATAAATGAATATTTACAAAAAATAAAAACATTATTATTATTATTATTATTATTATTATTATTATGCACATATTCTGTTAATTAAGAAACATTATTATAATAAATTATTATTATTATTATTATTATTATTATTATTATTATTGTTATTATCAGTAATAATAACAATAATAATAATAATAATAATAATAATAATAATAATAATAATAATAATAATAATAATAATAATAACAATAATATATTAATAATATATTTATTTCTTGCAATGACCAATTATCTTTATACAATAAATACTAAATACAGTGTTTATTAATTAAAAGATTAGGTGCATTCTATAATAATAATAATAATAATAATAATAATAATAATAATAATAATAATAATAATAATAATAATAATAAGTAGTAGTAGTAGTAGTAGTAGTAGTATAGTAATCTACGTGTCTCACCTCGAGCTCGCGCTCTGCTGCTTCAATCTTAGGTGTAAGGTTGCCAAACTTCCTTTTTTTGGATGTCAGTTTCCCACTGAGATCATTCAATCTTTTCTGTGTCAGGAAATTAATTAACATCATTAATCATGAAGATAAATATTCATTAATGTGATCAGATTAATGTGATCAGATAAATAGTTATGCCTAGACATTGTAAGTAGTGTCTTTACCACTTGATCGTGAACGGTGTCCTTTAGATCCTTCAGGCGGTGATCCCGATGTGCGCCGTTAATAAGGCACCGGGAGCTGAGCGGCTGATCGCATGTGACGCAGTAAAGTACCGCCGAACCCGCGATCACCGATAAACTGGATACGTTAGACGCGCCTCGAGACCTCGGCGCGTTGGTGTGCTTGTTAAATAATGAGCGCATTTTGTCTGCATGAGGCAGTCAGCAGCAGTCTGTGTGTTCGTGTGCTCCCTGTGTGTGGGTTCTGTGTCTGATCTGTATATGAACTCTATTTTATCTCCCCAAACTGAGATGAAGGCGGAGCTTTCAGGTCTCTTACAGCGCAACGCCCTTTTACAGAGTCATCACAGGTAAGATTCTGTTTAATATGAAACCTGAGTCCTGGAAAAAGTAATCTATCTATCTATCTATCTATCTATCTATCTATCTATCTATCTATCTATCTATCTATCTATCTATCTATCTATCTATCTATCTATCTATCTATCTATCTATCTACACTTAAAAAAACATATGTTAAAATACCTCTAATTATCTAAACATTTTTTAATTAAATGAATTAATGAAAATATACAATTAAAAAATATAGATTAAATAAATTTAGAAAATTATTATTTTTTTAATGTTGGAAAACTTCTTGTCGCAGGTGAGTTCTTTTTTTTCTTTTTTTTTGGCATTTTATTTTTTTATTTGGATCGTACACTAAGAAAAAGTAAAAGGGTAAAAAAATGTTGAGTGCATTTTTTATGTTATAATAGAGAATACATATTTGTAATGACAAGTAATTTGTATTATTACAAAAAATACTTTGACTTTTTATCCCCCCTTCCTTTTTAGCAAGGTAGGTTTATTTTTTTCTCAGATTGCATTTAAAATGAAATAATTAAAATTAGCAAAAGAAATCCACAAGTTTCAGCACGTAGATGGGCATGGTATTAGGAGCGGTTCATTTCTAACGTCTCAATGCCATGACTAGTAAAGTCATGAGACGTAATGCAAGTTGAACACAATAAGCCAGGTACATGTTCTGTCATTTAATTGTTGTGCTCAGCTGAGAAAGAGACACAACACAACAAACACACCTTCCCCAACTGCAAAAATTGGAGGTCAGACTTGCGTCAGTTAATTTATATTTATCATAAAGATCCTCATTTTGGGTTTACACACCATTATGTAACTAAAGACACTATATATAACTTACTTATAAACGTAAATGTAAATGTTGTAATAGACACAAAGATCATTTTTACACAAGATTAAATGTAAAATATTTCTAGAATATTTTAGACAAGATTCAGATACATCTATGGGCCATCTGTAAACCCAAACAGTGACACGGTATAATTTGTAAGCTTACACTCTCAGGAAGGTCTGTACATTACAGAATTCCCGTAAAAGTCAGACTTGTGGCACTTGTAGAAGTGTCAGGTGACTCTGCAGTGGATGGGTGCTTTGGTGATGGCCAGAAAGAAGAGTATAAGAACCTGGTAGACAAATTTGTACTTGAACAGATTCTGCTCTCCGAGGAAGGAGATTTTTTTGTCTTATTGAAAGTGCTGTCTTATTAACAGCTATAATAGGGTTGGAAACAACAGCATAGCAGGAGCCAGAGAAACAAAGAAACTTGTCATAGTGATAAACCTGTGATGCTTTCTGGACCGTTTTGATGTGCTTTTGGAAGAGGACAATAGACAACCTGTACATCGCACAGATTTAAAAACGGTAAAGGAGGTACCTTTTTTAACCTGTTCATCACCATTTCAGGATATTATCATGTATTAGAACCCATTCAATGAATAAGCTATTAAGATATCTGCTTGCTTGTATTGGACTTGATGACATACTGTTGATGACATACTCACTTATAAATGCTCTGCTGATAGTATCTACTTTGATTCATCTGTTGCTGCTATTTACTCAGAGTTTATAGTTGTGTGTGTGTGTGTGTGTGTGTGTGTGTGTGTGTGTGTGTGTGTGTATATATATATATATATATATATATATATATATATATATATATATATATATATATATATATATTAAATCCACTTAAATTCACTTTTGCTCACTATCCTTTTGCTGCTGCTGCTGTGTAATGTGGGTGTAATGAGGGTGTGGAATTCACATATTTACATGTTAATAGTCTTACATCATAAAGTGTCAGGAGAATTTCTGATGAAAATTCATTACATATGATTTTACAGTAGAAATAGTGGATTATTTGTATTGGGACACAGTCAATAATATATTAGGAATGAAGTTAGAGTTGTGTAATGCTAAAACATGAATGAATACTTAGTATGAAAAAAGTGTCATCCTCATGCTCATGTCAATGGCTCTGGAGGTTAAAGTCAAAAGGGAATGTGTTCAGACAAAATGTAAAAGGAAATGTAATAAGTAATAGGTAATAAGTTCTGGGTAACGAGATCTCCAAGTCAAATGAGCTCACAAGGAAATACATGCTTGAAGAAAAACACCATGACATTTTAAAATATTTGTGATTCCTGACTTTGAAACTGATACAGTGCTATCCAGCCGGCATGCCCTCACTGGGTCCTCACTACTCTAATGTGGGAATGTTTGCTCTGAATTTGCATACTTTAATCGTAACATTTAATCACGAGTGCCAAGTAACGCTCTTCCTTCTTCTCTTCTTTTCCCTGCATTACAGCATGTCATATTATTTCTGTTAATGTTAATGTGTTTAAGACAAGGATGGATTTCTAAATGGGGCCAATGGGAACACAAGAACCAATAAAGCTGTATGCTCTATGTAAAGTTGCTTCTTATTAATTATTTCCAGGTTCAGACGTCTCCCTGAAAAACTGAAGAAATAGTATAAACATTTTTTTAGCGTACACAACGTTGGAAGATCTTCCATATTATTATTTAACATATTACATATCACTTAAAAGGTACAAAAAGTACAAAGTACAAAACTAGGCTCCATTTGAACCTCAAAGGGAGAAATATAGAACCAGTCCAAAATATTTAGCATGTTCCTAAATGGTCCTTTAAACCAGGATACAACTGTATTGTTGCTTGACCAGCTTGAGTTCATTTTTGTGGGGCACTGTGGGCCATTATAAGTACTGGTGTAACATAATATTGTTAAGCCTTATTATCTTTATCTTTCAAGAAATGATGGCTTGTGAGGTGTCTGGTGTTGGTTTTGGTGCTGGGTGGTGGGAGGAATAGAGGTTGAGGTTGTAACCAGAGGTAAATCGTCTCATTATCTTTTCCTGGCCTCGAGAACAACAATCACAAATTCTGCTCATTGTTAAAGAAGTAGATGCATTTTGCTTTACTCATAAATCATGACCTTAGAGTCAGAGTAAAGAGCAGGTTCAAATCCTCACAAAGTATTTAACATTTCTAATTCTCACATACAACCATGAGCTATGTACAAACATCAGATGATAATTAATAAAAGTAATCAATAACATCAGTAATCCAACACCTTAACCATACCCATACGATACCCAAATCTATTTACGTTTTTAAAAAAATGACCCCTCATCCATTATATCCCTTTAATTGTTTTTAGATGAAGTTAAAGCTTGGCTAGCCCAAAACTTTCTGTTTTTAAATGAAGATAAAACCGAGGTGATTGTGTTCGGCCCCACAGAAAGTACACCAACCTTGACTTAGGATATCTATCTGTCTTTAGGTCTCCGCAGGTACGGAATCTGGGTGTTCTCTTAGACAAATCCTTAAAACTTGATAAACAAGTTTCCACTGTCACTGGATCGAGTTTTTATCAGCTAGGCATTTTATCAAAAATGAAGCACTTTTTAACTGACAAAACCTTAGAGATGGCAGTACATGCTCTAATCACCTCTAATCTAGACTATTGTAACTCTCTATACTGTGGTGTCGCCAAAACTCAAACTAACCGTTTACAATTAAAAATGCTGCTGCCAGATTTCTTTTAAAAAAGTGTAAACGCGACCACATTACCCCTCTTCTGAGGACTCTTCACTGGTTGCCTATTGAATACAGAATTCGTTTTTATTTGTCTTTAAGTCCTTGCATAACCAAGCTGATATTTATTTATTACATCCATACTCTCCTTCCAGGAGCCTAAGATCAGGCAACCAGAACCTCCTCATTGTTCCCTTTTCAAGACAAGCGTAGAGGGGATTGAGCTTTTTCAGTGATTGGGCCTCAGTTTTGGAATGATTTGCCCATATAGTTAAGATTAGCAGCCTCTCTGTCCATTTTTAAGTTCCTTTTAAAAACGTATCTGTTTTCCTTGGCATATCCATAGTTTTCCCTTTCATTTTATTTCTTCTTATTGTTCTTTAATTGCTCTTATTATCGCTTGTTTCAGTTTTTTAGTGTGTATTATTATATTGTTGAATTCTTTTTTGCTTTCATTATCTCTTGTCTTAGTGTAATTTTTTCTGTGTATTTTTGCTAACACTCTTTTATTGTACAACACTTTGGTCAGTCCTTTGCCTGTTTTAAATGTGCTATATAAATAAAGCAAACTTGAACCTGAACATGAACTTAACCACTAGGTTATCACCCCCCTACAAAATCATAGCAGTTTATCATAACAAACTGCGTATAAACATAATTACACAGAAAATCACATTTACAGATTTACTGTACACTATTAAGATAAATCAAGAAAAAGTATTAAAAATAATTGAATCAGAACTTGAAATATTGTACACAATAAAATACTTACTGCAAAAAATTCTGTATTTTACTGAAAATCAGTAAAAAGTATAATAAAAGATTTAAAGAATATATTTTTGTTTGTCTACTGTGTAATCAAACAGTATCTTATCTAAAACTCATTCATGCATTAAATAAATGTTTTTTCTTAATTGTTTATTTATTGTCGATCATAGAAAGAATATATGTTGAAAAACCAAACAATAAAATAACCTCTGTTGTTAAAATGTTCCAGCATGACATGGTTGTTGCAGATTCCAAAGTCAGCTCATTAACTTGTGTTTATTTAAAGATCGTGCAAAGAACAGAAACTCTACCAGACATAATTATTTAATTGCAAAAGAGATTATTAAATCGAGTCGAGAGACAATTAATAGAGTCATTGAAGCTGTTACCTATGCACTTTTACTTTATTAAGCATGCAAAAAAGTTATTACTCCAAAAATGTATTAAATAATTATATCATAATATGTTAAGCTTGTTTAGTCAACAGTGTATAAAGGAATAATACAATTTAAAATTTGTTTACTCTATGTGTTTACTCTACATCTCCAGTGACTTCTAATAATATAGAAAACATATGTTTTTAGTAGACAATAAAAAATATATAAACAGAATCGTGAAATACTTTCAATTTAAGACGTATATGTATATTATATGATCACCTATGAAGTGTAAAAACATGTTCCTGATATGGCTCATTTTTTGTTTTGATGTCTTCAAAACTAAAAAACTCATAAATCCATAAATCAGTGTCAGTAAAATTATTTCATATAAATAACAATTGAGCACTAAAATTTCTGTCAGCTGAGGTGTAGGTTTATGTCAAACGTCTGTATCGATCAGTTTTATTTGTCTAAATGATGGGATTGTGTTGGTTTGCTTTCTTTATATATTATAAATAATGCTAATAATATTACTCTTACCAATAACTTTGTTTTGAGCAAATTTGTTACATGCTTAAAGATAACATAAAGGAACATGATAAACATGCTTAGGTTAAAAAAAAAGGCAAGACAAAACTAAGCACCAAAGAATCATATATGAATTAAGAATTAAGTCCTGCACAAAAAAATCAAAGATATAAATAATTTTGGTAAATTATAAATAATTTTTGATTTTTTTTTTTTTGGTGACTTGTTTCTTGTGTTATTTATTTATTTTGTAGGGTTTGTGGTTTCTTTCTTATAATATTCTTAATTCTTTTTTATCACCTGTTTTGGCATAGGCCAAATTATAATGTAATCTTAAAATGGTTATGTCCCTACCCTAAGTAACATAAACCCTAAATACAGATAGGATTACAAAACTAATTATAATCGAGTTCATTTTTCGAATACAGCATTAGACATTGTCACGAAGCAGCTTTAAAGAATCGTAATGAGCAATCCTGAGGCTACAGTGATGAGGGAAATCACCTTAACCTTTATATGGTGTTCGTATGTTTGTTACTCAGCCAGTGTTGGTGGGTCTGGTGACCCGCTGCATTTTTGGGGTTTTAATTCAACACAATCAAAAATTTTACATTAAAATACTCTACAGATGTTTACTTCATCCCTATTACAAGCAATATAAACAGCATATATGGTTAATATTTGCCCTTTACCTTTATTACATCACAATTTTTAATTCAAGTGCTACTCGTTTTTTTGTTGTTTTTTAATAAAATGTAATAAAAAAAAGAAAATCAAATTTAATCAAGTTATGTGTGGGAAAAAATCAACAAATATACAAGGAAGCAAAGTTTTTCAAAACTATTGATGTTTATGAATATGGGTCCCGCAGACCTGAACATCATACAAGGGTTATGAGGATGAAACCTTGGAACTTGTTCTCTTCTGGGTGAGAGCAGTGGGATTATAAAGCATTATAAACAGTACACAGGTGAAGTGTTAGGGTCCTGTCAGGTCATCTATTTGCCATCTGATGTTCTGTTATATTGACCATGAGGTTGTGGGACTTCTAGGGATGCACTTTTGGGCTCCTGAGCACATAGTGCTCATTACTAACAAATGGAAAATCTTTATCAGATTAAGGAGTCACCAGTGTGGGTTTGGTCGTAACTGATCATTTTGAATGAGCTAAGAGGGATGGTGTTAGCTGGAAAAAGGGGGTGGGTTAAGCTGTTACAAAGACAGGAAGTGAAAAAAAAAACACGATATTTAAATTATTTAGAGCATGACAATGATTGTTTTTTTTTTTTTTAAATAGGCTGAATGGTTTTGAAAGTGTATCCAGGACACACCCTGACTGTGAGTTTATTTAATTCACACGGTTTTAGAAAGGACATTAAAGATCCAAACCTTCAATTTCTATTGTATCACATTACACTGCTGCAAATATAGTCAAATACACAAAGTGCCGATCTTTAATCTCTGTTGTTTTTATTCTTTCATTTTAACCAACCACTCTGACATAAAAAAATATAGAATCGTGAAATACTTTCAATTTAAGATGTATACGTGTATCAAACGATCACCTATGAAGTGTAAAGACGTGTTCCTGATATGGCTCATTTTTTGAAAATCATGTTCCTTATATTTTTTTTAAATAATGCCAATAATAATAATATTACTCTTACCAATAACTTCGTTTCGAGCATATTTGTTACATGCTTAAAGATAACGTAAAGCAACATGATAAACATGCTTAGGTTAAAAAAAAAAAGTCCCCAAGAATTAAGTCCCTCACAAAATAAATAAATAAATAAAAAATCAAAGATATAAATAATTTTGGTGATTTGTTTCTTGTTTCTTGTTTTTTTTTTTTTTTTTTTTTTGTTGGGTTTGTGGTTTCTTTCTTATATTTTTCTAAATTTTTTTATTGCCTGTTTTGGCGTAGGCCGAATTATAATCTAATCTAAAAATGGTTATGTCCCTACCCTAAGTAACATAAAACCTAAATACAGATAGGATTACAAAACTAATTATAATAGCTATGATTATGGGGCAGGTATTCAGCTAATATGGTTAATGATCCTCGTTTTAGACACTAATTTGCTTCGGTGTTATTTATGTAGCATTTTTAACAGTAGACATTGACACAATGCAGAATTATAGGAATGATGTAGGCTTCAAAGTGACGAGAAAAAAGACCCTGAGACAGCCTGAGAGTACATAGAAGGCAAGTATCAAGACTTTTCTCTCTTCTGGTGTTTTGGTCATTAAATAACTGATTGGTTTTTATGAGTAAAGACTTAAATCTTCTAAAAAAAAAAAAAAAAAAGAATGTGGTCATTAATGTTATTATTATTTACTGAAATCTTATGCAATTTATTATTTTTATCCATGTGCTTTTTTCATACTTTAGTAACCTCCACGATAGGTTTTATAAACCGATGGCGCTCAGTGTCAGTGTCTACACTAACAGAGACTTCAAAAGACATGACACATGAGGAAGAAACCCGGAGAGGAACCAAAACCAAAAGGGAGCTACCATCCATCTTGTAACACCTGATTACCAAGCATTACAGTAAACAAAGTGCACCGGAGTAAAGTGTGCTGGAAGGATGTTCTGTTTTCTTTTATAGTGACCAGAAGATTGTGAGTTCAAATCCTAAGGCTCCTGGGACACACTGTTGTGGCCCCTGAGCACATATGAAGTGCAATTCCTGTAGTATTCTGTTTTATCTATATAACAGAAATGGTCAGTGTTTACTTGCCAGCTGATGTTTTGTTATATTGACCATGAAGTTGTGGGACTTCTAGGGATGCACTTTTGGGCCCCTGAGCACATAGTGCTCATTACTAACAAATGGAAAACCTTTATCAGATTAAGGAGTCACGAGTGTGGGTTTGGTAGTAACAAGAGATCATTTTGAATAAGCTGAGAGGGATGGTGTTAGCTGGAAAAAAGGTTGGGTTAAGCTGTTACAAAGACAGGAAGTAAAAACAAAAATATTTAAACGATTTAGAGCATGAAAACGATTTTTTTTTAAATAGGCTGAGTGGTTCTGAAAGTGCATCCAGGACACACCCTGACTATGAGTTTATTTTAGACCAGTCACACGGTTTTAGAAAAGACAAGATCCAAAACTTCAATGACAATTGTATCACATTACCATGGCCGTAAATTTCATTTAACAGTGTTGTGGAGACAAACAATAAATATCAAATTTCTCATGAGCAATGTTTGAAGGCGGACACAAATAATACAGTCTAATTGTACTTATAAAGATATGTCCCCACAGTGAAAAACTTTGCTTTTATCATTATTATTGTAGCATGGAGACTGTGTCATTATGGTTATTTTCAGTTTTTCTCAGGTTGAATGACAAGATGAGTTTTCTTCAAAACTATTTATTGCATTGTTTGTGTTGTTTACAGTTAAGCCATCAACATACAATAAAATATAAACATGACTGTTATTGTGAAAAATATATATAAAATAAGAAATGTTTTTTAACAAAATCAATTATTAAATAATCAATTTACAGTAACTGCTCTATGTATAAAAAACAACAAAACGGCTTTGGCCTGTTAGTCGCAGTGCATTATGTAAAAAGCTATTGTAAACAAGCTAACGTTAACTAGATAAGTAATATTTTAATCGCTAATATAGCAGATTCATGGTAAATTACATCGGTAATCAGCATTTTTGCCACAACTAATTTATGAATGAATCTGCATCAACTACATTACATAGAATCACTTTATTTAAAGTAAAAAAAATCCCTTACTTAATGGAGTTCAACCATAATTGAGCCGCAGCCACACACCTGACTGGTGTGTGCAGAGAAGGTCCTTTCATTTTAATCAATCGCTCTGACATAAAAAAATTATAAACAGAATCGTGAAATACTTTCAATTTAAGATGTATATGTATATTATATGATCACCTATTAAGTGTAAAAACATGTTCCTGATATAGCAAATTTTTTGTCTTGATGTCTTCACAACTAAAAAACTCATGAATCCATAAATCAGTGTCAGTAAAATTATTTCATATAAATAACAATTGAGCACTAAAATTTCTGTCACCTGGGGTGTAGGTTTATGTCAAACGTCTGTATCGATCAGTTTTATTTGTCTAAATGATGGGATTGTGTTGGTTTGCTTTCTTTATATATTTTTTTAATTATGATAATAATATTACTCTTACCAATAACGTCATTCCGAGCAAATTTGTTACATGCTTAAAGATAACGTAAAGGAACATGACAAATTCTGAGTATGGGTCACTGTACTTAGCCGTATGTCACGTCACTAAATAAATAAACATGCTTAGGTTTAAAAAAAAAAAAAGGCAAGACAAGAATCATATATGAATTAATAATTTTGATTTAAGTTAAAAAAATCAAATATATAAATAATTTTGGTGATTTTTTTTTTTGTGATTTGTTTTTTATGTTATATTTTTTTGTAGGGTTTGTGGTTTCTTTCTTATATTTCTTACTTTTTTTATCGGTTGTTTTGGCGTAGGCCGAATTATAATCTGATCTAAAAATTGTTATGTCCCTACCCTAAGTAACATAAAACCTAAATACAGATAGTATTATAAAGCTAATTATAATAGCTATGATTATGGGGCAGGTATTCAGCTAATATGGTTAATGATCCTCGTTTTAGACACTAATTTGCTTCGGTGTTATTTATGTAGCATTTTTAACTGTAGACATTGACACAATGCGGAATTATAGGAACGATGTACTGTAGACCTCAAAGTGGCGAGAAAAAAGACCCTGAGACAAAGAGTTTTTTCTTTCTTCTGGTGTTTTGGTCATTAAATAACTGATTGGTTTTTATGAGTAAAGACTTAAATCTTCTAAAAAAAAAGAATGTGGTCATTAATGTTATTATTATTTACTCAAATCTTATGCAATTTATTATTGTTATCCATGTGCCTTTTTCATACTATACTAAACTCCACAAAAGGTTTTATAAACCGATGGCACTCAGTATCAGTGTCTACACTAACAGAGACATCAAAAGACATGACACATGAGGAAGAAACCCGGAGAGGAACCAAAACCAAAAGGGAGCTACCATCCTTCTTGTAACACCTGATTACCAAGCATTACAGTAAACAAAGTGCACCGGAGTAAAGTGTGCTGGAAGGATGTTCTGTGTTCTCTTATAGTGACCAGAAGATTGTGAGTTTAAATCCTAAGGCTCCTGGGACACACTGTTGGGGCCCCTGAGCACATATGAAGTGCAATTCCTGTAATAATAGTAGTAACGAATGAAAAACCATTATCAGATTAAGGAGACATCAATGTGGGTTTGGTAGTAACTGAGTTATAAATAATAAGAAAACCAAACACAATGTCTCAACGGTATTCAATATATTCAGACCACGAAAGCTTGTTCTTTGTTTAAACGCTGTTCACAAATACATAATTACTTCATGTTACATAATTACAGCTTAAGATTACAGAGTTAGTTTTAGAATAACAAACTGAAGCACTGATTACAGTCTAGGTATTCAGTTGTTACTTAATTAACCTTCTACTCTGTGAATGAATTAACAGGTAAAGTCAAATCAGTTGTATAGCACTTATAACAGTAGACATTGTCGCTATACAGCTTTATCTAAATCTAAATGACAAGCCAAAGGTGATAGTTTTGAGGAAAATCTCCTCAGAGTAAACAGGAATGCATTTAACAATAAACAAGGATGGAGCTCACTTCTCTAAGCTAAGAATGAGCGTGAAGGCTAGGGTTATGAAACTAGCAAATAGAATTCATGAATCTGATAGAAACCACCCAAGCAGCATTGAGGGAAAAGACGACGATCAGAATATCAGAATTTAAAGAAGTATAAAAATGATTTCAATATAGTAAAAATTGAAATACTCTTAATTTTTCCCAATCTGTTTTTCTTTTTCTTTTTTTTTTGGACTGATTCATTCAATCAGAGTTTGTTTATATCCAGCCTCTGACCTTTTATGAGAATGCACGCTGGTTCTTTGTAGCACTAACTTGAAATGTTGGTTTCATTTTTACATTTCAGTTCCTTCAGTGTATTTTTAGACAGTAACACCTTAAGTGTGTGTGTGTGTGTGTGTGTGTGTGTGTGTGTGTGTGTGTGTGTGTGTGTGTGTGTGTGTGTGTGTGTGTGTGTAAATCCACCTAAATTCTCGTGAAGATTAGGAATCAGTCATTCTTCATCAGATATTCTTAGGCATTCTAGAGTGTTCTTGAGAAATATGCAGAATGAAGTTTACGTGTTCTCTTTCCATTCATCCGTTCATTCATTTATTTTAGTAATGAGTACTGAAAAAGTAGAAAGTAGGAAATATTTCACTTTAGGATAATACAAATAAATATTCTAGTAATAATATAGTACTTATATATTCTCGTGAAGTCCTGATTATGTTGCAGGTATTCAAGAATTTCAGTTACTTAATCTCCTTCACTTTGTGACTAAAGAATTTAATCAAGTTTATTTTTCAAATACAGCATTAGTCATTGTCACAAAGCAGCTTTATAGAATCGTAATGAGCAATCCTGAGGCTACAGTGATGAGCAAAATCACCTTAAGATGGAATGAAGATGAAACCTTGGAACTTGTTCTCTTCTGGGTGAGAGCAGTGTGATTATAAAGCATTATAAACAGTACACAGGTGAAGTGTTAGGGTCCTGTCAGGTCATCTATTTAACAGAAATGGTCAGTGTTTACTTGCCAGCTGATGTTCTGTTATATTGACCTTGAGGTTGTGCGACTTCTCTGGATGTACTTTTGGACCCCCTGAGCACATAGTTTTTTACTAACAAATGGAAAACCTTTAGTCACCAGTGTGGGTTTGGTAGTAACTGATAAGAGATCATTTTGAATGAGCTGAGAGGGATGGTGTTAGCTGGAAAAAAGGTTGGGTTAAGCTGTTACAAATACAGGAAGTGAAAACAAAAAAACACGATATTCAAGAGCATGATTTAGAGCATGAAAACGATTGTTTTTTTAAATAGACTGAATGGTTCTAAAAGTATCCAGGACACACCCTGACCATAAGTTTATTTTAGACCAGTCACACGGTTTTAGAAAAGACAAGATCCAAATCTTCAAGTACTATTGTATCACATTACACTGCTGCAAACATAGTCAAATACACAAAATGCCGATCTTTAATCTCTGTTGTTTTTATACTTTCATTTTAATCAACCGCTCTGACAAAGACACTCTCTAGTTAATCTGTTTAATTTCTCCGAGTTAAATATTTTGGCTTAGAAGAATATAATTAGTGTAAAAAAAAGAGAGGATAACTTTCATTTGATGTCATAATAAAGAAACACCTAATATAAAATATCTTTGCATGAACATATAGTGTATTTTTTTGTCCTGTTGAAACCTCAAAATGTAAGAAATAGTGATATATCATACATATAAATAAAGAAATAAAGAAAACTTGAACTTGAACTTGATATATGCAAGGGATTATAAAATGAAATCTCATTGTAAAGTTACAGATTAAAGATCTAGCCCTTGTGCCATATAGGCTTATGTTCATTCATTCATTCATTCATCTTCTACCGCTTATCTGAACTTCTCGGGTCACGGGGAGCCTGTGCCTATCTCAGGCATCATCGGGCATCGAGGCAGGATACACCCTGGACGGAGTGCCAACCCATTGCAGGGCACACACACACACACTCTCATTCACTCACACACTACAATTTTCCAGAGATGCCAATCAACCTACCATGCATGTTTTTGGACAGGGGGAGGAAACCGAAGTACCCGGAGGAAACCCCCAAGGCACGGGGAGAACATGCAAACTCCACACACACAAGGCGGAATTGAACCCTGACCCTGGAGGTGTGAGGCGAACGTGCTAACCACTAAGCCACCGTGCCCCCGCTTATGTACATTGTTTAAAATTACAATTTATTTAAAAGCCTTGTATGTACGGATTTCATACCGGATCGGTCGAGGCCCGGGGTAACAACGACCGCCATCGGCGCCGTTGACCTACAGGGCGCTGGTGGAAATTGGGCTACTGTTGGTCGAAGAAGTAGAGGAGGGAGGAGAGTGCACAGACAGAGAGAGAATGATGGACATGGAGCTGCCAGGCAGGAGGCAAAGAGGCAGGCCAAAGAGGAGGTATATGGATGCAATTAATGAGGATATGAAGCTAGTGGGTGCAAGTGTTGAGGATGCAGAAGATATGGATAGGTGAAGAGAGATGATTCGCTGTGGCGACCGCTGAAGGGAAAAGCCGAAAGAAGAAGAAGATATAAAAACCTTGTATGATATTTTATTTTAGAGCAATAAAATGAACTGCCATGCATTAAATAAATCCCAGCCAGCATCAACACTCTCAGAGTTATGAGAAGATAAACTCTGTTGTCATTCTGAAAAATCATCTCTCTATTACATTATAAAATTATGTCATAAAAGTTGTATAATATAATGCCTTGTATAATAGGTCACCACAAACATTTCCTCTGAATTGGGTGTGGAATTCTTTGTCAAGAAACTTGATTTATATTGCTGAGGAATGACTCATGTGTCGTGCCAGCCAAACCAGATTAAAAGGTTAACTCACAAATAAGGAATTTTATTAAGTAAACAATAAACTCATGTTGCAGATGTTAACTTTATGCGAAATTAAGTATTTGGCTTAAAATGCATGAAATCCAACTGTATCTGGAAAAAATGATTAGGACTTAGGTAGGTAGGAACTCCAAATAATATGGAAGAAAAATAATTCTGTGGTCTGTGAGTTTCATGAGCCGTGTGAACCATGTAAACCCATGAAACAGGAATCTTGTGTAATCACTTTCTCAGATTAAGGACCAAAGCAAAATATGTTGTATATGATCACAAGCTTCATGGTCACAGCAAGCATTTCACGGCATTTAGGTTAGTTGGACAAGATCTCTTATAGAACAGGATTCTCTTTCCTTTTGACATTCTTTAGATCCTTGACCTATTTTTGTTTTTTTATCAGATACAAATGAAAATCTACTTTGTGCACTGACAGCTGGGGCACATATGCGGTCATTCTGAGTTGCTTTAAAACATAGAAGTAATTGATTTTTAATATTATTTAATTACAATATTTCATTGTATGCAAAGGTTTTGACAAATCATATGATGTTGATTGATGTTTAAATGGTAGAAAAAAAAGTCAAAAGCACAACCTCTAAAGCAAACTTACAAAAAAAAAAAAAAATCTTCTACTGCAAGCACCTACACTGGGCATGAGACTGAAGAAGGCCCAGGTGTTTAGTCTGAGGTCATGAAAAATAAGGGGAGGAAAATCCATAAATGGGCATATGGGTGAAAGGTAATGGGAAATAAGGGGAAATTAGGTCAGTGTGTTTAGAAAACATAGGAGATGATTCCGGTAAATAAGCTGATATGGCACCTGGGCTCCTAGGAGCGCCAGGGTATATATTGAGAAGATATCTGAGGTTTTTTTCTTTTCTTCGGGGGCGAAGGTGTGTGTGCGCGTGGGTGCGTGGGGGCGCGTGCGCAGGCGCGGCCGCGTGCCCGTGTCTGCGGGTCAAGGTGGGTGTTTTTATTTTTGCAAGGACGTCGCAAGAGTTCTTGTTTTTCTTGATTGATTTTGCATGACATGCTCTTTTTGGGGGTTTTCATTTGTTACTTTTAATTTGGCAACTTTGTTACTTTTAATTTGGCAATTTGTCTTATAATTTAATGGCTGATTGACCACAATAAAGAGTTTTCTCAGTATTTTTGTAGTAATTATAGAGTTAACAGTTAAGTCTAACTAAAACAGTCTTTAGTAACCAAAAAGTCTAAGTGTGGAGATCACCCTGCGATGTGTCGACTTGGAGACCGGCTCTGAGTTCCGACACTGGACTGTGGTGCATGAAAAGAAAATCTGAACTGGTCACATAGATAGGTAAGTGTGTGAGCGACACTTACCTGGGGGAGAGATATAACTACCCGAGCCTTAACTGGGTGCTTTAAACCGGTGAAGTGAAAATGGAACCCGGTGAAAACTATCGCTAAATATATTTTTAGCATGACAGTAGATCTGTTATGCTCTAGGGTTGTGTGACAGCAAGCATTGCTGTTACATAAATACTAACTTAAAAGGCTATCCATACTTTGCAGAAAATGTAAAAATAGTTAATGAGCTTGTGTTAAAATCACCTCAGACTAAGAATTGATTTTTTTTTTCATTGTGAAGCGATAGTCATGTTCAGATATGATCAGTAGTTTTAGGTTCACTTCATTCCACTTAATACTGTAGCATACATATAAGGAAGTTTGTGTTTTAATTCTGAGTTGTCTTTTTTCCCCTTTGGCTCTAATCTGGCATTCTAATCCAACTTGAACCTTATTATACGTTCATTCTCAAGTGGGTCTATTCAAACTCATTCAAGCTCTGTGATATTACCATTACTTTAAAAACATTATGACATTAAATTCTACTGTGCAGCTAAATGAAAAGCTGGAACAGCCTTCTAATTACTGCTTGTCTTGACACACTAACAAACATACTGTATTTGTTAGTCAAGCTTTTTATGAGCAGATTCTATGTAGATAAAGAAGCAGATCTGGACGGTTAACCCTCCTTAAACATTCACTAAGGTTTGTTAAGGATGAAGTGGCTGGTCACATTATATTCCAGGGAACCCTAATGTCTTTGTCACCTTCTGGCTCTCACTTTTAGTTATGCTGTCACCATGATCCTGACCCTTCTTCTCTCCAGAGCAGTCTGATCCTAATCCATCCTGATTCCCTACATCTCACTGGGGTCCTCATCACTAGGTGCTGCTCACTGCTGCTAAGGATTGCCCCGTAGTCAAAAACTGGAGATACATTGGATTGCTGTGGTCGGTAACATTTGGTCGGCAACACGTGGTCAGGGAAGTGGTAGCCTAGTGGTTAAGGTGTTGGACTACCAATTGAAGGGCTGTGAGTTTGAATCCCATGTTCACCAGTCTTCCACTGCTGGGCCACTGAGCAAGGCCCTTAAACCTTAATTGCTCAGTTCTATAAAAATGTAAGTTGCTCTGAATAAGGGTGTCTGCTAAATGCTGGAAACGTAAATGTTAACACAGAAACATCAAGATTTCAATCGCCTTGAACACTTTTTCATTCAGGTCTCCATCATTGAACAGAAAACTTCAACAATATCATGTTAAAACTAGAATAAAATTGTTAGTGAAACTGCACTTTTGGACCATGTAGTACAACATTTTGGTAATTAAGGAAATTATTCATAATCACTGATACTCATAGTCACATAGATGAGTTTCACTTTTGGTCATGGTTTCTCTCTAGGTTTCTTACTGGTATCGTCTCATGGGCTTTGACATCACCACTTTTACCTTAGGAATATTTATTAGGAATTAATAGATAATTTATTATCTGAATTTATTTATTTATTTATTTAAACCAGATTTGTGACTATGTCCATGTCCAAAATACTGAATAGTGAGTATTATTTAAAAAACATTAGCAGCATTACATTACGTAAGGAGGCTAACAACAAACCAACAGGAAACATACAAACTACACACTAGCAATACAGTAAGGATGCTAGCCAAAAATTTGTATTAATAATACGTACTACAGAATATGGTATGTCCTGTGTTAGTGTTCATAGATGGTAATATTGGGCCAGTTCTGAAAAAGTTAATTAAAACCTGGTTGTTAAAAATGTTTCTCCTAGTTTTGTCCTTTTGATTGCGATATACACAGCTCAAGACATTACAGTATAGAAATGATATAAACTACAAACTAACATTTTAGTAAACAGGGTTAGCTCATACAGGTATTAGCATAACCAGGCTAACCACAAATATAAGAATAATCGAAATTACAGTAAACATGCTAACTACAAATTAGCATTAACATAAACAGGCTAAACATAATAAAGCAATTAAAATAAAGTAGCAGAACAGGAAACAAACACCATACAACTACAGTCATTTTTTGATAGATCAAAATGAAATTGCTGAACCAAACACACAAATATTTATAAATGAAAATCATGGAAATTGTCAGGGGTTCCTAAACTTTTGCATACCACTGTAATTTAACTAATCACCAATAGTGGAACTCATACTTCTCTCATAGCCTCCCAAACCTAAGCATGTGTTATTAAATAAGCAAACAAGTTTCCTTTTAAGCCGTAAATTTCTTGGACTTCTTCTCTTTAGGATTTTAAGAGTTTAGGAAGGCTACAGTAACAAAAATAAATAGTTTTCCTAACCGTAAAGCCAAGTTTACTTGAATCTGCAGAGGGATTCTACCGAGGTAGTAAATCCGTGTTTTATCAGCGGTTCATTAAAGAGATTTAAATGATATTTTCATGCAGACTGTGTTGAGAATTCGAAATAAATATGTTTAGATAGCATAATTACTTGTTATTGACATGAACGTGGGATTCTATTTAACATTGTGGCTCAAGCAAGTTATACCTACATACACCATTGACCTACATTAATATTTTTATGCAACACAATGCCTCAGCAAACTGAAAATGGAAAGAATTTTGGCTCATAATTAATGCATATAAAAACACAGGGCTTGTGAAAACAAAGAATGTGAAGACATACAAGAATAGAAACAAGGAAATAACAAATCAAATTAGTAGTCATAGGTGATTCCCTTCTTTTACATAATGCAAATTTTAAAGACACACACACACACACACACACACACACACACACACACACACACACACACACACACACACACACACACACACACACACACACACACACACACACACACTCATTTACACACTAAAGGAAATTTAGAAAGGAAAAATTGAATGATGTTGGACTTGGGAAGGAAACTGGATTTTTCAGAAGGAAACCTCTAAAGCATGTTGAGAAAATGTATACTCCCACATATCCAACCCCTGAAGGTATGAGGCAAATATAAACGTAAAAGGTCAGAAGCAAATAATTAAAGCTAGCAAAAGAAAAATAAAACAACACACATTTCCTTCACCACTTACTTACTTAGTGGTTAGTAAAGATATGTATTTTATATTCTGATTATATCCTGTTTTTAAGTCTTCAAGGAAAACAGCATTAATAAGACCCTGAAGTATAAAACGTTTGAGGGTCCCTGGTTTAACCATGACCTTGGGTTACTGTCTGTGCGGAGGTGTACATTATCTTTTCTATTCATGTTCTCATTAGCATTTTTTGGGTTCTCAAGTTTCTTTCCACCTTAAAAGCCCCTAGATGATTTTAAATGCATCACGAGCATCCTGGAAGTAGTCTCACATTGCACCCTATATTCCTGGATAAGGCTCCAGAGCAGGCAACGGGTAAAATGGTCTTTCTCAACCATAGCAACTTGACAGTGATTTGAACTCCCAACCTTCCTCAAAGCCTTAACCACTAAGGCACCACTTCCCCACCACAACCATGCAAAGAAAAAGTGGTTACTGAAGATAAATAACATATAGAAAAGGTTCTGCAAGGTCCCAGTGTGCTAATTTGTAAATCACATTTAGTTTTTCTGTAATTGCATACTGTTATTTTCCATGAAGTGATATTTACTTCCTTCTGCATCTAAGTAGCCTTAATTAACATTACAGTAAGGGTAAATATGAAGAGGAAAGCTTACTTGAAATAGATGGTTTTATTTTTCAGAACTAATACATTTGCACCTAGTTAAGCTCATTTTCCCAGACAGTGTTACGGCTCAGAATTACTGACTGGAAGATTGTTAATTTGAATGCAATTACTGCCAATCTGCCACTGTTAGGCCCTTGAACAAGAACCATAAACCTTATCTGTTCAGCTCAATTGTTTGATAAAAAAGTGTGCCAAATTATTACATGAAAATAACAAGCCAAAGTTGATCTTCAACAATGTCATAATTGTGCAGTCTTTAGCTGCAAAGCAAATTATTTGTAGCCTATGATACTCATTTTACACCGGGAAACAAAATAAACAAAAATGTACTGTTTTTTTTCAGCGTCTCACTGTCTCATGTGTCATGTATTATGCATATGGTTTTCAGTTACAGCTGGCAGATTTCTAAAGATGAAACAATCTTCAGTCAAGTCAGTACTGCTTCCTCTACTTTTGGCCAAATTATATCCAAGCCATTTCCACAAGGTGGAAATTTGGCTTCCTAATATAGTATCAACAACGACATCAATAAATCAACCTAAATACAAAAACAACAACAAAAAGAAATACTTAATAACAAAATCATACAGTAAAGTGACTGAGTGGAAGAGGCTCAGGAACTCTGTATAATGTCTATAGTGTCTGTCAGGCCAAGGACAATAAGCTATCCAGTCAGGATGGGGATGGTAAATCTCTCCCGTGGCCTGAGACAGGATCTCTGTCTGGTGAGGGAGGTATCACAGCTGGCCTGAAAACAGTTGAATTATCTCTGCTACCGAATGTCTGACCAAAGTGGAGCTATCAGTATTAATAACAAGCCCTGTTACCTTACTCTACTGTAGCTAGAGTGCTAGTGATCAATGGATGTTCAGGAAGTTCAGTGGAGGGAATGTGACGTGGGACGTTAGGACCTCAGCAGGTCTGATAGGGTGAGTCTGGCCACCAGCTTCAGACTAAAATGTAAAGTAGATTCGCACAAAAATACGAATGATTAATAAATATTGTTGTATCCTTTTTGAGTCTTCAGCGAGAGTCAGACTGTTCATAGATACTCAGAGTATAAATAGATGTGTGTTTCCTTGAGCTATGAGGTCCCATCATTAGGGTTAACCTGAGAAAATGGGAAATGTCCTCACTTTTGGGGTCTATGCACAACAGGGTCTGTCCAAAAAGAGAATGAACAAGGGCTCATGGATCCATTTTCATGCCTCATCAGTGTGATGTATCTAGTGTTTCTAGTTTTTTATTCACAAAGTGCTAGTGTGGGTGCAGGTTTTCATTCCACTCAAGCAGGAGCCACCTGTTTTTTTCTGGTTAATCAGTTCGTCTTGGCCTTCAACAGAGTATTAGACATGGTTTCTTCTTGAAATTATAACCTCTGCCTACACTATTGGGTAATTGTAATTAAAAGGCACACCCGGTTGACTGATGCATGGTATCTACAACTTTCATTTTTGAGAGTGTTGGTTATGTAATATCCACCTCAATGATACATCAAATTCTGTTTTCTTATGAAACCTGATTTAATCTATATACTTTTATATATCAAGTTGAAATACAGTTTAGCTTAGAATTATAATAAATGTTATTAACAGGCAGTACTTTTATTATTGCAGGCAGCAGGCAATGTCTAAATGTTCAATTACTTTTAAAATAATGGACACGCGGTTTTGTAATTTGGCCTGAAAATAAATGTACATTTAAACTATAAAATGTAACAAAAGAAATGTTTATACTTCCTTATACATTCTAACTTACAGTAGGTACCATTGGTTACATAATAAAGGTCACATCTTTTCTCTGAATGTTTTTTTGCTTTTATGTACCGAAGACATTTAAAGGGCATTGTCTTTGCTCTGCCTCCGCATTTCTATTTTTACTACTCTAGTGATTATATCATTGTTACTTAAACATCATTGTGCTCTAATGCTCATGCATGTTCATTTCATCTCATTTAAGGGCTGTCAAGTGTCACGCATTTCAGTCTTTTTTCACGCTCTCCTGCCACACAGCGTATTTCTCACGCAGAAAAACTTTTTGACTATTTATCATATATTTAATAAGCCGCAGCACCCAAAGCAATAACCAATGAAAAAAAACATTCATTAGAGAGGGTATTTTTGATGGTCGGTTTGAACAAAAACTCAACACGAAACAGCTTGTCTCTGGACGGGACATTGTCCTCAATCATGACCCTAAAAATGTCTGGGCTTCAGCCAAACTGTTTTAAATGGGAGCAACATTAGAAAATGATTAAAAAAAAAAAGCAACAAACACAATAAACACCACCAGTCATAATCTCTCTCTCTCTCTCTCTCTCTCTCTCTCTCTCTCTCTCTCTCTCTCTCTCTCTCTCTCTCTCTCTCACACACACACACACACACACACACACACACACACACACACACACACACACACACACACACACACACAAATTAACAAATGTAAATTAAATACATTTTATTAAATGTAATACTTTGTATTTGGTTAAATTGCGGTCAGTGGTCCTTTTTCTTTTTCTTTTTTTTTTTTGGGGGGGGGATGTCACGCTTGCCTGTCTTCAAAACTTGAGAGCACTGTCATTTTCTGAGCTCTGAGCTTTTGTTTTACTAATGTGTCAGTTCATTAGTTGCATATCTGAAATTGTAGCAGCATTTTTGTTAAACAGATCAAGCTTTACTGTGAACATGCTAGCTATGAACTAGCATGATGCTAAACTGCCTAACCACATTCCAGCAATTCAATAGTCTTACAGTAACAATGTCTAAGGATACAGTAAGCAATCTAACAATAAAACAAGCTCATGGTAAACACTTGTGCTATAAATTAGTATTAAACTGATAAAGACAGAGCAAGGCTTTTTTCCCCATTTAACAGTCTCTGGTGAAATACATCCTGGTGAAACACATCCAGGGTACAATAACACAAATAACACATGTTTTGTTCCTGTTCACATTTACAGTAAAGTCCTGAAGAATTCCAAAGCAGTTGCAAAGCGGCAAAACACATTCAGACTGACCCTTCTGACCGACCTTTTTGCAGACCAAACCACATCAATAATTATTTGTTTTTTACTCTTAAATATCAGCAAATTGTACCACTCAGTCAGATTCAAGAATAGAACAGCAATGTTTTGTTTTTTCAATTTTACACATTTTCAATCATTTGATGATAGAGCATCGCTCTGATTCACATTCCTGTAGCTAGGTGTGTATACTGATGTGACAAGCCATAAAAAGCTATCACCTGTTTATGTCAGACTTCTTTCAGAGATGTCTTACTAGAGAAAATGATTCAAGCCTCGCTTTTGAGATTTCAGCGGTACTTGTGAAACTCCCACTCGGCACTCTTTTGATTATAAAGGTTCACATTCCAGCATCTGGGTGTGCGTTTATGCAGACTGACAATGAGCAACCTTCAAAGACATGAATAACTTCGATGTTAATCACAGCATGAATCTGTTTTCTTGTTTTCTGCATTAATGCATTTTGCCAGACAGGTGAAAACTATTGGCCTGCCTTATTAAGAAAACGCAGGTAAAAAACAAAAAAATGCAATGCTCATTGTGCGATAAATTAGTATTACAGTAAACTGATAAAGACACAGCAAGGCTTTTTACCCATTTAACAGTCTCTGGTGAAATACATCCTGGTGAAATACATCCAAGATACAATAACACAAATAACCACTCTTTAAAACATGGTGAGCAGAAAAGCATCTTAACACACACACATACTGTACTGAACCTTGAAGTATCAGCAGAAAACCACACCACTACCAGAAACTGAATAAACATAGGCTTGTCTGAGGAATCTTGAATTATTCTGTCAAACTTGTATGTGCACTGCAAATTTAGGCTCCTGCCTTGTGTTAACATTTCAGCCTGGTTCAGCATGAACATGGTGGTGAAACGCTGAAGGGGAACGTTTTCATGGAACGTTCTGGATTGTCGATAACACGTTTGTTCCTGTTGACATTTACAGTAAACTGTCATTCCCATCTGTTTCTTTTCCTTTCTCTTGCTTGAAGTTTTATTTTCTCTCCCTTGAACAGACATTAAAAAAGCCCACAGCTTGTTGTGCTACTGAGAACCAGGAAAGTCCTGAAGAATTTCCAAAGCAGTTGCAAAGCGGCAAAACACATTCAGACTGACCCTTCTGACCGACCTTTTTGCAGACCAAACCACATCAATAATTGTTTGTTTTTTTGCTCTTAAATATCAGCAAATTGTACCACTCAGTCAGATACAAGAGACGTCTTATTAGAGATAATTATTCAACCCCCGCTTTTGAGATTTCAGCGGTACTTGTGAAACTCCCACTCGGCACTCTTTTGATTATAAAGGTTCACATTCCAGCATCTGGGTGTGCGTTTATGCAGACTGACAATGAGCAACCTTCAAAGTCATGAATAACTTCAATGTTAATCACAGCATGAATCTGTTTTCTTGTTTTCTGCATTAATGCATTTTGCCAGAGAGGTGAAAACTATTGGCCTGCCTTATTAAGAAAACGCAGGTAAAAAACAAAAAAATGCAATGCTCATTGTGTGATAAATTAGTATTACAGTAAACTGATAAAGACACAGCAAGGCTTTTTTCCCATTTAACAGTCTCTGGTGAAATACATCCTGGTGAAATACATCCTGGTGAAATACATCCAAGATACAATAACACAAATAACCATTCTTTAAAACATGGTGAGCAGAAAAGCATCTCAACACACACACATACTGTACTGAACCTTGAAGTATCAGAAGAAAACCACACCACTACCAGAAACTGAATAAACATAGGCTTGTCTGAGGAATCTTGAATTATTTTGTCAAAATTTTATGTACACTGCAAATTTAGGCTCCTGCCTTGTGTTAACATTTCAGCCTGGTTCAGCATGAACATGGTGGTGGTGAAACGCTGAAGGGGAACGTTTTCATGGAACGTTCTGGATTATCGATAACACGTTTGTTCCTGTTGACATTTACAGTAAACTGTCATTCCCATCTGTTTCTTTTCCTTTCTCTAGCTTGAAGTTTTATTTTCTCTCCCTTGAACAGACATTAAAAAAGCCCTCAGCTTGTTGTGCTACTGAGAACCAGGAAAGTCCTGAAGAATTTCCAAAGCAGTTGCAAAGCGGCAAAACACATTCAGACTGACCCTTCTGACCGACCTTTTTGCAGACCAAACCACATCAATAATTGTTTGTTTTTTGCTCTTAAATATCATCAAATTGTACCACTCGGTCAGATTCAAGAATACAACAGCACTGTTTTTTTTTTTTTTTTAATTTTACACATTTTCAATCATTTGATGATAGAGCATCGCTCTGGTTCTCATTCCTGTAGCTAGGTGTGTATACTGATGTCATAAGCCATAAAAAGCTATCACCTGTTTATGTCAGAATAATTACTGATGGGACGGCAACTCAAATAACCACCTAAGACCAACACACACTTTAAACTGGACAGGCTACAACAGCAGATAAACTACTTTCAGAGATGTGTTTTTAGAGAAAATTATTCAACACCCGCTTTTGAGATTTCAGCGGTACTTGTGAAACAAATCGCCACTCTTTTGATTATAAACTTTCACATTCCTGCATCTGGGTGTGCGTTTATGCGGACTGATTGACTAACCTTCAAAGTCATGAATAACTTAGATGTTAATCACAGCATGAATCTGTTTTCTTGTTTTCTGCATTAATGCATTTTGCCAGACAGGTGAAAACTATTGGCCTGCCTTATTAAGAAAACGCAGGTAAAAAACAAAAAAATGCAATGCTCAGCCATCATAAACGAAAGCAACCATTAAAAAATTCTGATGAATAATTATTCAAAATAAACAGGGGGTTTGCTAAGAAGTAAAAACAGGATCATGCTTATACAATGAGTAACAAAAGTCATGGAGCAATTTAGCAGATTTATAGTCCTGTCATTATGATAATCTTTTGTATATTATGTGAAGTGAAAACATATTACAACAAATATTTGAATTATTTGTTACCTTCTGCAGCATTTCCAATCATTTTGCATCTAAAACTAATAAACGATCTAGATTGATCTGGAGATGTGTCATATTGAGTAGCTACTAATATGGATCACTACAGGCTTTTTTAGAAATAGTAAGAGGGTGTTGGTAAAGGAGGGCAACATGGTGGCTAAAATATGTACGGTGGATTTTCATATATTGCTTGGCTTATATATTTTTAAAAACAGAAGAGAGTACATACAGTATATATAACCAGAAAAATCTCCTTAGATTTCTAGGTTCAGAATGAAATGTATTCCAGTGGTCATCCTGTGATATTTTACATTTAAAGCATTTGACAGACACCCTTATCCAGATTGACTTACATTTTAAAATAGATGAGAAATGGAGGTTTACGGGCTTCGCTCAGGGGACTAGCAGTGGCATTTTACTGGAACTGGAATTCAAACTCACAACCTTCCAAATGGAAGTCCAACACCTTAACCACTAGGCTACAACATCCCCAACATTAGGCTACTACATCCTAAACACTAGGTTACCACATTCTGAACACTATGCTACCACATCCCCAACACTATGCTACCACATCCCCAACATTAGGTTACCACATCCCCAACACTATGCTACCACATCCCCAACATTAGGTTACCACATCCCCAACACTATGCTACCACATCCCCAACATTAGGTTACCACATCCCCAACACTATGCTACCACATCCCCAACATTAGGTTACCACACCCCCAACACTATGCTACCACATCCCCAACATTAGGTTACCACATCCCCAACACTATGCTACCACACCCCCAACACTATGCTACCACATCCCCAACATTAGGTTACCACATCCCCAACACTATGCTACCACATCCCCAACATTAGGTTACCACATCCAATACACTAGACTACCACACTCCCAACACTAGACTACCACACTCCCAACACTAGGCTACCTCATCCCCAACACTAGACTACCATGTTCCCATCAATATTCTACCACATCCCCAACACCAAGTTTGGTTTCCCGTTGGTGCTGTTTTTCAAAGTCCAAAGACATGCATTGTAGGCTGACTGGAATCTTTAAGATTGTTTGTGTGTGTATTTACACTGTAATTGGTTGGTATCCCTTCCAGGGTATTCCCTGCCTTGTGCCCCTGGAATAGACTACAGGCTTTCCGTGACCCTGTGGTCCGAAATTCATTCTGAGCCTGCTAAAGACAGAGAACTACACACATTACGTACAAACACACTCCTAATCACACATCTTATCAGGCATACATCATGCGCTGCAGACTGTACAATGTACACTAATACCAAACTAAATATCCTTAAACACTAAAGACTACATAAACCTTGAGTAAACACTGTATTACACAATACAAAAGATAAGAGTGATCTCTGTTAAACTCACTCACTCACTCACTCATTTTCTACCGCTTATCCGAACTACCTCGGGTCACGGGGAGCCTGTGCCTATCTCAGGCGTCATCGGGCATCAAGGCAGGATACACCCTGGACGGAGTGCCAACCCATCGCAGGGCACACACACTCTCATTCACTCATGCTATCACACACTACGGACAATTTTCTCTGTTAAACTTAACTAAACTAAACAAACTGTGATGATACTTTGTAAGGGTAAGTAGGACACACAAAGTTCATCATCACTGTTTAAACATATCTGCACGATATCTGACTGTAGTTCACTGCTATTTTATCTCACTGTGTAAATTTTCTTATTCCAGTGGACACCTGACCATCATGCCCATTACTCTTACTCTTTGATTCTGGTTAAGGGGGATTTAGATTTAATCAGTCTTAATCACCTGAGGTGATTGTTAGATGAGGAGATATGTGGTGTAGTTAGTGTTCAGGTAATCCTAAAGATGTTCAGTGGGGTTCAAGTCAGGGCTCTGAGCAGGACACTCAAGGTATTACACGCCAACCTTAGCAAACTATGTCTTTACTGAGCTTGCTCTGTGTACAGGGGAATTGTCATAATATATTTGAACCTCTTATTTCCAGTAAATTTAAATTGTGATGCTACAGCATACAGCATGTTTTGGGAAGATTTGAATAGCTAATTTGAAGAGAGAAGATGAAAGAGCATTGTTCATGTACCCAAACCAGGCAGATTGGTAATGGTGGAGTTAGAACTCCTTCTCATTTATAGAACAAAGCCATTACCACCGAGGCTACTGAAGACGCATGACGTGTAGAACAGGGTCCTGGTGGGTCTTAATTAATACATTTTTATTTCGGTTGACCCTTTAGGTTACACACTTACTGTGTTGTCTGTGTTTTACATTACAATCTATTTTTCTGCACTTTTATACCCTTTACATACCTACTACTACATACTTTATATAACCTGTCTTGTTGTAAAGGTAAGTATGAGGAACTTTGTTTCCCTTTAACCTTATCTTTTAATCACTGTTTGTCAAGCATAATATTTTCTGACTATGTTATGCTAATTAATTCACAAAAACATTTCATAACAGTGACAGAGCATTTCTCCACATGTTTATAAGTTTTTTTAGTGCAGATGTGGTTTAGTCCGGATTTTGTTCAATTAAAAACACCGGAATTCAGCGCAACTTACAAAAATAACACCCAGACTCTCTCACATTCACACCCGGCAGACTACTAATTACACACACCTGAACTCAATTGACTTTACATTCATACATACATAATTACAGTTTATAAGGACTCTGAACACACCCACAATTGTGTTTGTATGCATTCCCTTTTGTTCCGGTTAAACAAGAGATCAATAAGAAATGAAAGATTGCCAGAAGCTATGGAGGAAGGGGAGATGGAGTGGAGGTTATGACAGGTAAGAGAGAGAGATGTCAAAAGTAGGTTTTAGGTAGGCTAGGGATAGTGAAGGATACAAGTAGATGATTAGAGATGTGAAGTGGGGTAGGACTCATGTCTGAAGGTCGGGTATGAAGGGTGAAATCCAGGTCCAGGGCATTTTCTCACTTGTGTGTGGGAAGGCAGCTGGTGAAGGTCAGGGAGAAGGAGTCCAGATTGTTATAGAGAAGTTAGAAATCATCAAGCACTGCCAGAGAGGTGCTGTCAGAAGGTAAAGCACTGAGCAATGTGTCCATATCTACCAGAAAGTCTCCTAGGGGAACAGGAGGACAGTACAGTAGATGACAATGATGACAAGATTGATTGGAGAGGTAACTAAAACGGCATGAAATTTAAAAGAACAGATGGTTACATGAGACAAGGGGAGAGGAATGAAACACAATCTGCTTGATAACAGTAGACCTGTACCACCACCCGGGCCTGTTTCTCGTAGTGAGTGAGAGAAACCATAGGCAGAGGATAGAGCAGCCGGTGTAGCAGTGTTCTGTGTAGTGTACAGTGTTCTGTGTAGTGTTTTTAAAGCTGAAATAAAATCAGCTTTCCTTACGGCAGGCTGGCAATTCCAGATCCCACCTATACCACCACTGTTTGAGACTGAGACAACAGAGGATTATACTGTAAGGTTACTGGAAACTTGACCTCTGCTCTGTTGGTGAGAGCACCTATGTCTGTAAGAGGTGACTACAGAGATGAGTTTGAGGCACATTTGGAAAACGAACAATAATAACAGTACTAGACCCTTATTTTAGAATGTTTTAAAGGTGGAGACTGAAACTACTTTTGATTAATTAACTGAGAGAATTAATAAGCATAGACAAACACTATTGGATCAATGCTATAAAATATTACAAAATTAAAAAAAAAACCCAAAAAACTCTAGATCAAGTTAAGCAGAAAGTACACAAAAGTCTGAATCCTCCCTTACCAGAAGACAATATATTCAAAGTACGGAGCTTAAGTAAAAAGTTAAAAAGTTTTTTTATACTATGATATTACACAATATTTTATGTTAGATATATTACAACAGTGTTTATTTATTTATTTATTAACAAAGCAGAATTATTATTTTTTATTTTTTATTTATTTATTTATTTATTTATTTTTTACTAATTTTACATACAAAGCTGTCTGCATCTCAGGCGCCAGTAGCATAATCAGTGGCATCCGTGAGTGAAAAAAAGATATTTACCATACCTGGTAAGAATTATCGCGTATGATCAGTGATAATGATCAGCAAGTTATGCATGCCAAACCCTACAGAGATATTGTGATTTAACACATCACTGACCATCACAACAATATGCGGGCATTCCCTGAAATTTCGCTCGCACTTGACAGAGGCAGAAATTGAGCCTTCAGCCCTGGAGAAGTGGGCCAACTTGATAGCCACCAAGCCATTATGTCCCTACCCAAGAACCTATTTTTTATTGCAAAGTTAACAATAAATTAATTTAAATTAAGCGATAAGCATTCCAAATGACTAAAAAACTGTTGTCAAAAGGACATTATTTACAGTTATATTATTTACTAAGTAGTTGTCATCCGAATGAGGATGGGTTCCCTTCTGAGCCTGCATCTTCTCATGGTCTCTTCCTCATATCATTTTTCATTGCCATCATCACATTATGCTTGCTCATTAGGGATACATTGTATGAGATAATTAGTAACTTATTTTTAAACTTTCATTTTTTTTCTGTCTCTTTACTTTTATAAAGTTGCTCTGAGATTAAATTTTAGAGATTTAAAAGTGCTATAAAAATAAACTGAATTGAACTGAATTGCAGTTGAGCGCTTGGTCAGACTATCGTTTACAGCATAGACAGGTTTTGTTTATAGGAGAGAGTTGTGCACATATACAGTATGATGAACTGTTATGGCTTGATATGAAAAGCAAATAGTAAAATATCATGTCGGAGGATATCCAGAGTGCTGATTCATAAACTCATATAATTCAGATGGGAGCCATTGTGATTAATTATTTCCAAATTTGCATTGTAGATTTTATATATAGATTCTATGAGTTTTTTCATTGCTTGCTTTCCTCTTTCCCTCGATTTACCTTCCTTATATTGATTTGAATTGATTTGATGTGCCATTGAGTTTCTTTTTCTTTCCACGTAAACTTTTGTCATTCAGGTGAATGACCTTGTTACCTTGTATTTGTTATTAAACTGTTATTTATACGTTAACAGCACAGTATGATTCTATTTGAACCTAATGAACATACGGTATGATGTTTTTTTTTGTCTACTAAAGTAATATAATAATTAATGTGCAGAAGATATCAGGAACACATCCATTTTTAACATTCTCAAACCAGCCAGTCTGGCACCAGCATTAAATACATTTTTCCTCATTCTGATGTTTTGGGGAAACATTGACCCGATTGGCTGATTAGATAACTGCATGAATATGCAGATATATAAATGTTTCAAATGAAGAGGTTGGTGAGTGCATATTATAGTGCAGTGTGCTCTCCACCTTTAAATAGGATGTGGTGTATTTGGAACTGGTTGCATGGGGTGAGATTTTTTTTATCCCACACAAGGTCTTATCCTACACAAGGTCGTGGGGAACCTGGAGCCTACACCAATGGGCCTAAGATACAAGGTGGGGAGCATACTGGACTAGGTGGCAATTCATGCTTATTTATATGCTTATTTACTGTGCTTCATTAAATCCACATGGTAAGTAAAGTGCCCGTATTTAAGTACGACAGTAAACAGTCTAAAGTCTAGAAGTAATTGTCTGTGATTCAAATTGTCAGTGTTCTCTATTATGCATTCACCCTCACCCCGACAGACTACAAGCTCATATAGAGAGGATGTCACAGTTATTCATGGCTAGGATTGTTTATGTAAACCACAAACATTTACATTTCTTCATGTGTTTTCTTAAGATATTCCTTTGCCTGAAGATGTGTGTGTATTCAGATCAATTCCTGACTATGCAGAAAAGACTAATCACCAGCTGTCAATCATACAAATAATTACATAGTTCCTATTACATTGTTCTCAACAAGGCGCAGACAGGTAATGGAGACAAAATATAAAAATCATAGACACGTTCCAAGATTCATTGGAATGATGCTTTACAAAAAGCTTTGCACAATGATAAACATGTTTTTGCAGGAATCTATTTGTTAAGAGACTTGATCACTACGACCACATCGATTTTCTTTGCCTCTGCCTCTATTTTGTGTTTCTCTGCCAGCAACTTGCCCTATTTTTGGAGAGGCCAACGCAAGACAAACACTTTGTTATTTGATAGAGAAAAAAATACATTTACTGAGGGATTTGACCTCTTGGTTGGTTCTCCTTAATGAATTCACTCCTCAGCCAGTCACTGACTTTTGTGTGTGTGACTATTTTCTCTAGACAAAGTTAAATTTGTGCCATATTCTTTCCATTTTTAACCCTTGTATGTTGTTCGTATTTTTGTTACTCAGCCAGTGTTGATGGGTCTGGTGACCCGCTGCATTTTTGGTTTTTAATTCAACACAATCAAAGATTTTATGTTAAAATACTCTAGAGATGTTTACTTCATCTCAATTACAAGCAATATAAACAGCATATATGGTTAATATTTGCCCTTTACTTTTATTACATCGCATTTTTAAATTAAAGTGCTACTCGTTTTTTTAATAAAATGTAATGCAAAAAAGAAAAGAAAATTGAATCGTTATGAGTGGGAAAAAAATCCCTATATATATATATATATATATATATTCAATGTTTCCAATATTTTTTATATACAAAATCCTGACGAATGCTTTGCCAGAACTTCCAGTCCAGGGCTTATTTTGATATCCCTTTTGCCATCTTATCTAACAAGCTGTTTATTCTACCAGGAACAAGTGTTATGTTGAAAGCATGTGACAATTATTGCATGCTGTTGGACTGCTTTCAGCGGATTATCGTTTGATCAAAACAGGTTAGACCAGAACTACTTTAATGGTTTCATGACTGGTGAATACCTAGAGTAAGAGGAGAGTTTTATATTTATACCTTATATTCAAACCTTCACTTATCTTATTTACAAGTTGTAACACTACAAACTAATGAAAAGTTCAAGGGGTGAGTACTTATGCAAGGCATCATATTTGAGATTCCTTGAAATAAATTGGAGTGGTAGATCTTTCACGAGTAGTTCTGTGGTTTGCCAGGATGACAGCTCTCTTTACATTTAAATGTCCATCCATCCATCTATCCATCCAGAACCTGGAGTCTTTCCCAGGGGAGTCATGGCACAAGGTTAGGGACACCCTGCACACCAATGACCAACACATCAAAGACGCAATCCCAGACTAACACATACAGTATTCATCCACTACGGAGAATTTTAAACATAGCGATCAGCTTACAACATGTCTTTGGACTGAGGAAGGAAAACCAAGAGGAAATCCCCAAAGAATTCTCTGCATGCACCAGCAACCCTGGATGTGCAAGGCAAACTCACAAACCACTAATAATTTTTTGTGTTAATATTCTCCACTCTTCAGAAAAGGATATTGGAGCATGACTGTGGGGATATTTGCTTATTCACTACATACATTTTAATAAGATTAGGCACTTGTTAGTCAATGAGGCCTGGGGTGCAACCTGGTATTCCAGTTCATTCCAGATTTGTTCGGCAGGGTTGAAGTAGGGACTTGAGTTCTTCTGCAGTCCTGTGTACATGCTCCGACAAGTCTGGGCAATTATTTAACGTGTCACTTTGTAACATGACAAAGGAGTAAGGCCCTTAACCGTCAAATGCACAGTTGTTTAAATTATATATACTGTAAGTCAGTTGTTCTGCATAAGGGCTGCTGCTTTAGGCCATAAAGTAATGTAAAACTGTGATGGTGTGGTGGTCATGCATATGGGTGCAATAGTCAGGTGTGCACAAACATTTGGCTATAAAGTTTACAATACTTCTTTAGACATCCATTCTGAGTATTTCAATAGTTTTACCTTAGGTGACTAGTTTTGTCCTAGAATTTCTCTTCTTATTCAGTGCTCTGACTTAATAGCTAGGAGTAACAACCCGTTAAGTCTTTTTAGGCCTAAACTTCATTTTTAAATCCAAGCAATTTAAGAAACAAAACTGTGGGTTTACAGTTATCTCATTTCCCTCATCTAAAACAGCGAGGCCGAGGCTGATCATGCAGTAATTAAAGAATTAGCCTCACACACTGATCATAATTCTGCATTTAAATTAAGTGGCTCATGATTTATTATCCCACTGTTGTGTTTTGTGTGTGTGTGTGTGTGTGTGTGTGTGTGTGTGTGTGTGTGTGTGTGTGTGTGTGTGTGTGTGTGTGTGTGTGTGTGTGTTTCAGAGGAATTATTTTAATCATTCAGTTTAAATCTCTGTATGTGCGCCCTCTAGTGGCCGTAATTCTAATTCTTATTCTAATGAGTGTGCAAAATGAAGCAAAAAGTAGGATTGTTTTTCAGTACAGTTTATTATTTTTACAATTGATCAGTGGTTGTTCAAATTTAGTAAACATGTTTTCAAACTCACTTCAGACAGACTGTGATACGACACATAAACTCAGACACAAAATGTAACTAGGTAAATAAATTACCATACTAACGAAATAAATGAAGAAATGCACTGTAGCTAGTCTGTGTGCTCAGTGTCAGTTTGAAATGGTCCCCAAAAATCTTTTCCATGATTAAGATTGGCTAAAGTTAGTTAGCTAGCTTGATATTTATCTATAAATGTTATGTAAAAAAAAGTGTGACATAATATGGTACTAAAGGTTCACAAAGAAATCAGCATTACTTGCTAGCTAAACAGCACAACTTGAAAGAGATTTTTAAGGCTCGTAATTACATGAAGCCAGGAACAGGATACTGAAATGAAACGTACTTGAAACTTATTGATTTTTTTTTTATATTGTTCAAGACTACAGTGTAACAGTGAAAGGGAATATGTGCTAGTGGCCTGTAGCAACAGTGGCTAATTTAGTGTTAAGCTTACATTCATTTAAAGTAAAAAAAAAAATGTTTTTGTGAACTGTGAAGTCTTGGTTGATTACATGGTATCTGATATTAATGTGAATTGAAAATTTAAGAGAAAACATGCCATATTATCTATCCGTAGGCCAGAAATAACTTTCATACAATAATAATTTTCAACACAAGATGGCGGAATTGAGCTAATTAGCCAATGCTAGCACTAATAATCAATAGTAATAACAACAGTAGTCATTTTTCTGTTGTAAAAAAAAGACTTTTGCAATGAGAAGTTTCATATTAAAAGAGAAATGTGTGACAGGATACGTTGTGTTCTTATTTATTCCTCTTTACGCCAAGCAGTGTAACGGACCCAGCGCTATAGCTCATTTTTTCACAAGAATCCCTTCTTGCTTTTTTCATGTCCTGAAATTATAACACACACACACACACACACACACACACACACACACACACACACACACACACACACACACACACACACACACACACACACACACACACACAGAGTACAAGTCAGGTATGCCAGTTTTTTTTTTCTGATTATGGAATTATGGTACAGACGCTAACTACAAATTGTTAATATATAGGCAGTTAGCCTCAAAATAAAGCTAAACACAAGCTAGGGTTATACAATTGAGCATTAAGTAAAAAAAGTAAAAACAAATATTGGTAGTTGCTATGTTTTAAGCTTAATTTAACTGCTAATGATTGAACTTAGCTGATTTAATGCTATTAAGCTAGCAGAGAATTTGCTAGATCAGGAAATGTATGCACAAATCACTGCAAATCTTTATATTTAATTTTTAATGAAACGATATTATATACTACCAAATGTATCAAACGTAACTACTAAATGTAACGTGCACATTTTGCTCTGTTGACCTGTGTGAGTGCTGGTTTGTGAATGCAGTGGATGTAGGGTTTGGGATTTTCTTGAATCTCATCGTAATACGTTTTGTAGCAGGTCATACAGTCTATCAGAGGCTGGGGAACAAAAAAAAACACAAAGCATTATTTAGTATTAAGAATTAATCTGGATTACATAATATGCAGAAAGTGTGAAAGGAAAATTGACTCACTCTGTCGTTTCTGAATGCACACTTGTTTAACTCTTCAGCTGCAGTGACTTTAGAGCATCGGGTGGCCTTCAGGTAGAAGTGATGAGACAGGTATTTCGCTCCAAATCCCGCCTGATATTAACATAAAAAGTTGCCTGCGTTTACACTGATAACCAATTCCAAATTTTTTCACTTTGGATACAGTATATATTTTTGGATATTGTAATGTATTGGGAATGTAAACAAATCAAATTAGACTTTCTTGTTCAAATGACACACAGTAATTGTAGACAGTAGAGTCCAGATTAAATGAAAACAATCATTATAGGGTTGCAACAAAAACTGGACCATATACATTATAATTTTTGTAGAACAAAGGTATAATGTCAGTGTAAAATTAAAGGCCTTAAGGCAAAGTACAAAATGGCTAAAAACCACAACAAAATCTCTCATCTTTTCTTCAACTACAGTTATTCAATTACAGGAAAACACGTCTTTTCTCTCAAGTTCTTTTTGGCAGGAAATTGATGTAACAGAAATTGGGTAACATCAGGCAGAATAACAACCAAAAAAAAATAAAAAATCCCCAATAAGATCTGTATTCAGGTCAGTTAGATATATTTATAGGTAGTTACAAACAAATCAGTTACAAATCAAGAGAAATCAGATTATTATTATTAATTATAGACTAGAATAGTTAAAGATCAGTTTGGAGAAAATGAAGCTTCTATACTCACATCCACTTCAGATTTCTTGAAGCTTTTAAAGAACTTGAAGTGCTGCTGCACACCAGGGTGTGCATTAACCTGATTCACAGCCAGCTCGGCTCCAGCCTTATAGCCATCGTCGAGCTTCATCAGCTCAGCCTGACCACCAACGCTCCATACACAGCCAAACAGCACAACGACCAAAAACAGTGTTGCCATCTTACACACGAACTCTCTAGACACTCAGACTCAGTCTGTTTGACTGGTTTGCTGTCTTTGTTACTCCTGAGGGAGTGGAGCAATGAGAACAAAAGTGAAAAAGAAAGAAAGGCAGACAGACGTTACAAATTCACCGAGGATTAATTCCATTGGAATCTCAGAGTTAGAGAGAAAAACAGGACAGAGATTATGCAACAGGAAACACACAGCTTTCCCCTCCCCCAGTGTATCTGTCTCCAAATCTCTTTCTTTTTGGAATTCAGTGGAGCTTTATTGGTATTCAAGACACGTTATACATCATTAGTTATACCTACACACACACACACACACACACACACACACACACACACACACACACACACACACACACACACACACACACACACAAACAACACACACACACACACACACACACACACACACACACACACACACACACACACACACACACACACACACACACACACACACACACACACACACACACACACACATTTTGTCTCACTGTCCCCTCACACTGTGTCATTCTGCAACTGAACCTTTCCATCTCACACTCACTCAATTCCCATTGTTTCCTGTTTCTCTTTGTCCTTTTCCAAGAAATGAAAGCACTTCTTGTATTACTTACATCCCACTTTGTTGTAGCACCATCTACAGTCTATCAGGATGAATTTGTGAAGTGAAGATTGTGTTCAAAATATTGGCATGTGGACACATCAATAGGGATAAAAAGGGTCTTTATTACTGATGTCATCATCATTAAACATTTAACATGAACTGTATGAATTACAAAATATCACTCAGTGTGAAAAAAAATAAAAAGATAAAGTTAGATAAAAAAAATCTAACTTGTATTATTTATGTTTGAATATCCTTTATTATTTCTTTATTTCTTAAACATTTCTTTTAATTATTGTTGTTATTATTATTATTTTTATTTTTTATTACATGAAATCATTTTTTTCATTTCTTTATTTTTTTTTAAATATTTTTATTTATTTGTTGTCTGAAATATATACATACATAATGTCTTTGTGGAAATATTTGTTTTTTTTACCGTAATAAAGTACATAAGAGGTAGTTCTTGCTTTGTTTGTTGATATGATGGCACAGTATCCAATAGATTAAGTGTTCTTAATGCTGAATCAATAATGATTAAAATCTTTTGTTCATTTTGGTTCATTCTTTAGTGCATTTCAATGTTCAGGTCCATAGTCTGTTCACTGCTAGTTTGTAGTCTAGCCTGTTCACTATTATGCTAGTTTATAGTTTGTAACTGCAGATTAGCCTGTTTACTCTAATGCTAGTTTGTGGTTTAGCCTGTTCACTATAATAGTAGTTTGTGAGCTAGCATGTTCACTATAATTCTAATTTGTGGTTTAGCCTGTTCACTATAATAGTAGTTTGTAGATTAGATTGTTTACTCTAATTGTAGTTCGTAGCTTAGCTTGCTTGCTATTACTGTAGTTTAGCCTGTACATGATAATGCTAATTTGTTATTCAGCCTGTTTTCTCTAATTGTAGTTTGTTGTTTAGCTTGCTTACTATATTGTTAGTTTGTAGTTAACTTAACTCAATTAATGATAACCGATCACTGATTATTTGCAAATCAGCTAAAGAACATAACATTTACATCCACACATTGTTAATCTGATCCAGTCGAGGCCAGGAGAGTCATAGATCCACTGCTGAAAGACATTTTTTTACAGTGCTCTGTCCGAGACGACTCCATCTCCTGCAGAGAAAAACAGCACACACACACACACACACACACACACACACACACACACACACACACACACACACACACACACACACACACACACACACACACACAAAATGTTATTAGAGTGTGATGCAAATTTTTAGAGGGTTACATAAAAGAAAACAATATTGGTTTACTTCTTGTATTTTATGTACCTATGCACTTTGCTTATGATGGACTTTTTACCAAAATGTTTTTTTTTCACTTGTGTACATGGCATTCATGCAGCCAATCAGGTAGCTTAAGTGCAATGCAAAGAATTATGCAAATCCACCTCAAGAGCTTAATGTTCATGTCAACCTTTAGAGTATTTCTGAAACTGCTGATATCATGGGGCTCTCTGACACAACAGGATGTAGAATTTACACACAGTTATAAGTAAACAACCAACAGACATAATATTTTGTACGGCAAGACTGGTTTGAGCTGGTAAATAGGCTCATATAACCACCCTTGACAAGCATGGTGAGCTGAAAAGCATCTCGGATACCATGTCATCTGGATGTTATTTGGTTTTCCGACCATTTTGTATGACACTACAGTATATTTACAACAAATATCAATAAAATTCCATTTGATTTTATGTGTGAAAATAATGGATGTCTCAGATGTACCTTTGTTAGCAAGGGTTTATGGACACAGTGTATGTATGCTTTTGGTTCCATCTGAATCTCCCCCTCCAACGTCTTGTAGCAGACGGCACAGTCAATCACCGGCTGGGAAGGAAAAAAAATGGTTATGTATCTCATGCATTATGTGCAATTATGTCATAATTATATTATATAATGTAACCAATTCCAGCATATGAAATTGGATAAAGTGTGCATATTGTTTGAGGTGGTGTTTATCCTGAGCAAACTCAGTCCAACATTCTGTTACACTTCTGTGACTCTGTATTCTCACTCACTCTGTCGTTTCGGAATGGACACTTCTTCAAGTCAGCGTTTTCAGCTCCACGAGGGCATTTAGTGGCTTTGAGGTAAAAGTGATGGTAAAAGTAGTTTACATTAAATCCTGCCTGGAGAGAAAAAAAAAAAACAAGTAGAGATTCATTAAAACATGTCAAACACTAATCACATATCATTCAGATTTAAAAGACAAACATTTCTATGTGTCAGATCTTATATGTTTTAAGAAATACAAAATCAAACAATTCATAAAACAAAATCATTTAAAATGCATAAGAGTTTGTACAATCCCTGACGCTTTGTGGCCTCTGTGGAAATCGACATAAAGGCAAGCTAAAATAAATACATTTTGAAAAAAGCATTGATACCTCGATGCTGGACTGTGCTAGGCTTTTGAAGAAAAGGAAGTGGGTCTGGACACTAGTATGTGAGTTAACTTGTGCCTCTGCGAGTATCACGCCCTTCTTGTAGGATTCTGGGAGCTTTGAGAAATCATTTTGAGCTGCAGAAAAATTAAACGCAACAGCAACAAAAAACACGACATACGGTAACACGGCCATCTTTACACACTCTGAACTGTGGAGCACAGCAAAGAAGCTCTGAGATCAAAACACGTTACACATTAACACAATACTAACATAGAACATCCAGAAGCAGGCATAGATTTGTTGTTGAGATTGGATTGGTTAATATTATGGCCTTTGGTCTGATTCGATTGACTGATAAAGGTCAGCTTTTAGCCATGCTGACAAACAACCCAAGCAGTGAAAGCAAATATGATAGAAAACATTGATTTAAGCAGCAAAGAATCCTTGGGGGATTCTGTTAAAGCTGTATTGATTTGCTCAAAGAATATACACTATTGATATACTGTTTCACATACACTATAGCACCATGAGTGAAGCCAAGTGGTGGACTATCCCTACATCATACAGTAGCAAGGTTCTTATTATTATCATTATTGTTATGTCATATTCATATTCAGGGCAGTTGGTAACTCAAGGCTCTGGGTTATTGACCTAAGGTATGGATTCAAGCCCTAGCACTGTAAAGCTGCCACTATTGGGCCCCTGAGCAAGTCCCTTAATCCTCTCTGAACCCAACTTCCAAAGCTGGGATATGTGAAGAAAGAATTTCTTCAGAAGAATGTGTTCTAATGTATATGTGATAAATGATAAAAGAATTAAAAAAACAAATACAGCATCTTTTCAAGTTGCTTTAGCTTTATCACTGATTTTCCACTTTTTCTAACATCATATAGAAACTAGCATGTTTAGCTAGCTAACACATTCCCTACCCCTGTGAGTGCAATAAACTAACAGTTTTTTTTTTTTTTTTTTTTTGAGGCACAACATTAGATTTTTTCCCCCCTTATTAGCTATGGTTAGTTGATGATATTGCATTTTTAATGCTAGCATAATGTTTAGCCTTATGTTATGTTCGCATTGACTTTTTTGTAAATGTTGTAGTAGATGACTTGATATTAAAATACAAATCTATTTACCTGCCTAACATGTATCACATACAACCTCAGAAGCCAGTTATTATTTATAGTTATTATAGCTTATCACTTGCTAGTTGTTAGTAAATTCTTCCAGTTCTTCCACAGCAGCTAAAGAGCCAAAAGTGATGGTGCAGAGACAGAAAGGTGCAGATCCAGAATCTGTGTGATGTGATTATTACCAGCAAATGCGAACATGCAACAAAAGACCAATTAACATTGAAGAAGTTAGTGTCTATTTCATTAAGGTTTTTAATACAAAGTACAAAACAAATCTATTTAGAGTCGCGCAAGTTTGAGGGAAAATATCAGAAAGAAACTGAAGGCATCCAATGTTTGTACTGATTGTGTTTAAGAATTTTTAATATGTTCTCTAAAAATAAATGAAAGTGAAAATAATGATATATTTATTTATAACAGAAACAAAACAGGAATGAACCCATATTTCATCATTTTTGTATTAAAATAAAAACAAAAAAATCCATTTCTTAGTGCTATAACAGACAAAAGAAAACAAAATGTTGTGTTGGTTAATAAAAAAAAAAAACAAAAACAAAAAAAACTAATTAAAGATTGTACTTGTCTTTTACCACCATGATTGCCTTGCATAAATAATAATAATAATAATAATAATAATAATAATAATAATAATAATAATAATAATAATAATAATAATAATAATAATAATAATAATAATAATAATAATAATATGAAATGAATAGATGTGTGGCGAGTTAGCTAGCTAACTCATAGCTAGCCATTATCTAAAAAAACATAAAATATTAAATAAAGTAAGGTATTCAATAAGTTTAGGGGCGAACACTGTAAGAATTAAACATCAGCAACACAACCTGGACAGCTAACACTGTAACTTGCTGACTTTCATACACACTTTCACACTCTTTGATGTACTCAATGTAATATTAAACCCAAAACAACTGAAGTGACATACGGTTTATCCTTAATTAGCATTATGTTAATAAATGATAAAAACCAGTATTAGATGTGCTGCTACTAGTTCAATGTAGCTATAGTTGTAGTGTCATGGGGGTCTTGTATTAATTTTACCATACTATGAGTCACAAGGCTTAAGAATTGTTTTAAAGTAAATATTAGCTAAAAGCATAACACCATTTCAGTCACTTTCCTTACATGTTATTATTTAGATGAGAAGGTTAGGCTAGCAGGCTATGCTAGATGCTGCTAATAGACTCCAATTTGCTTTTTCAAAATTATACAGTATTTCCCTTGTTAATCGAAGAAAAAATTCATCTTATATCAGCATAAACCCAACATACCTCAGGTTTAGGATCTTTGCCATAGAAATTAGGAAAATATGTTGTTGTTTACAGTAATACATGAAAAAGACCACAGACTGAAAACCAGCTACCTATATATTTAAAACATAATTTAAAAACAATTTCTGTTCATAATCTCTTTCTAATCAAATTCTGTTCATAATCTCTATATTAAAATAATTCAACCGGAATGGAAGCTTTGGTCACTAATTATTGACAGAAAAGGGGTGGAGTCCGGCACCAAAACTACGTCTAAGGCTAATTTGTCGTAGTTAATTTGTCGTCTTTGTTATCTTACCATCTAAACTGCTAACAATTTAATTATTGGCAACAACGAAGTAACACCGTTTATTTGGGTACACATACCCACACACACACACGCACACACACACACACACACACACACACACACACACACACACACACACACACACACACACACACACACACACACACACACACACCCTTAATCAACACCATAACATTAGATTCACATAAATTCCGATATATTAAAATACATTCAATATTTTCTTAATTGTTAATATTAATTAACATTGATAACTTGATAATATTGATTACTTGATAATACTTTGTTGGGAAGCGACTTGTTGGTTGCGCGTTTTGAGTCACCTAGATTTTTCGTTTCGATATGTAAATGTATTGTTGTCATGGCAACAAAGCACGAGATGAAATGGAATATAACATTTGAACTTTTGTGATCTTCCAGATTAAGACTGAGCAGCAGCGCTTTCTTCACTCCTATTTCTACTGGCAGTGAAATTGACGTGAGTTAAATCCCTCTGCGTGGATGGACAGAAAGAAGAAGAAGATGAGTGTAATAAGCAGATGTGCGTATCACACGGGCATGTGCATCTCTGTGTACTCGTCCACGCCCTCTTTCTCATCAAACGTGGGCTCTGCGTCATCGCCATCAAGCTGCAGAGAGACATGAGATGAGAGTGAGACAACTGTGTCATCTATCTATCTATCTATCTATCTATCTATCTATCTATCTATCTATCTATCTATCTATCTATCTATCTATCTATCTATCTTGTTTAAACAAATAAAGTGGACAGTGAGTGTATGTACTGTAAAACAATATACAGTGTGTGTGTGTGTGTGTGTGTGTGTGTGTGTGTGTGAGTGTGTGTGTGTGTGTGTGTGTGTGTGTGTGTGTGTGTGTGTACTCACACACTGCATCTCAAGTGGGTTAAATATCCGTGGTAAGACAAACATCCTAAGTGGTACGGTCAGAATGAGGATGAAAGGGAAAGCGAGTGACGCTGCCGTCGACATGACCACCCACAAAATGGCCAAACACACCAACTGCACCCCAGTGAAGAGGTGCATGCGCAGCGTCCGCACCTGAAACACAGCTCAACACTTTCAGCTCCTTGTTCAGAGGACAGTTTAATAATGTAAAAAATAGTATAATGACAAGATAGAGGGTGTGAGCTATTAAACATGGTGTGTGTGTTGTGTGTGTACCTTATGGACGTAGATTTCGTCTGGGTGGTATTTAGTTGGCATTAGCAGCAGTTTCATTCTTTCGCTGAGTTGAATACCGTTGAGTGACATCACACCCATATAGAGGAAAATCCCAAATAGCACAGCGAGAGGAATCAGACTCAACACATTACCAATCACGATAGAGAGACCTACACACACACACACACACACACACACACACACAAGCATATCTAGATATTATGGTTTTGCTAGTTTCCTGATATGTCCTACCTTATTTACCTTTTTTTTTTAGTTATTGTGGTTTTCTTAACTTTATCGTTTCCTTCGTTTCATTAGTCGTCTTTTTTCTTTGTTCCTTCTTCCGGTACTGCTAAAGGATTCCTCTTTACTTTTGTTTTAAAATTGATTAAATTAAATTAAATTAATTAAACCAACTTTCTTTAGTAAAAATTTTTAGACTTTATTTTAGCATCTTAAAAAATGTATCAAGATCGACATCAGTGTTTGTAATAAATCACTTTTTAAATAAATGATGATCATTACGATGATGATGATGTGAATTAATAACTCACCCACTAACAAGGCCACCAACAGTCCTGTGACTCTTTGCTCTTTGACCTCTTGAATTCGAGGCTTGTCGCCAGGGGCAACGGCATTGCTCATCACAGTAAGCGCGTTAACGTGCGTGACGGACCTGACGGTCGCGGCCGCCATCCAGGGTAAGCCAAACAAAGCGCAGGTTCCACCAACACACACAATCAGCAGAAGGTCCAGATGAAACCCTGAACCTTTAACCAGCATTCTTTCCTTTTTACTCACGATCAGCCTGTACACAGACACAGACACACAAAATACGAGTTCAGGAATCATTTAACACTCTGGAGTCTGAGGGGTTTTTTGGATCCTGGAGATGTTTTAACAGTCCCTAACATTTGCTCTTATTTCAGTGACTTACATCATATTAATGACAAACATCTCACTACACTACGTAAATTTCGGTACTAATTCACTACAATACTGACAGTGTGTTTGTACATGTGAGTAAATTAGGTTTAAACTCAAAGTAAAAAAAAAATCACATAATAAATTTCATTGATTATGATTTCTGAAATTTCGTACCCCTTCACAAACATATTATCATTCACACAGTATCTTAATTTTTAATTTGTGAATAATTCGATTTTTTCCCCTCACACTCTGGAATATGTCCTCAAACTCTACATTGCATCACTTTCTTTTCGATTTTTTTTTTTCTTCTTCAAATCCAAAATTCATCTACCACCAATTCAAGTAGGTTTGACCCTACGTTCGGGGTTGAGATACTCACGTGGTGATTTGTGTCTCCATAAATATGAGAATAAACACAAGTAGTGCAGGAAGTACACTGGCTGCCATCATCCAGATAGGAAAAGAGTTCTTAGAGCCTAGAGGGTTAATAATCCAGGTCCTTCTCGTAGGGCTCACAGAGAGACCATAAGGAACGCTCAGCTTCTGCACTCACCAAACACACCATCAACAATACGATCATTATTAGTTGTAGTAATAGTAGTAATACTTGATAATCAGAAGCAGATTGTCTTACTTGCGTGTGCGTATCCTGAATACTATAATCCACCAGCACCATGATAAAGATGGCGATGGGAACACCGAAATCTCCAATCACCCTCCGCAGCTGGGACCAAAAATCAGAAAACTCATTGCAATCTAGCACACCCCATAACACAGCGATGTTAGATGGAAGAGCTTTGCATAAGGATTAACAAAGATTTCATCTTACCTTGCCTGGAAAGAAGGCGCTGTTCTTGAATTTGCGCAGGTAAAACGCGATGAAGAACGTTCCTGCCATGAGGACCAGAGAAAGCAGGGCTGTGTTCGGCTCGCCGACGATCCTCTCCGGCACCAATGAACTGCTGTTTGATGCTGATGAGTTGGATATAAAATTCTCTTCCAGTGAGATTACCAGTGAGCTCTCAGTGTCATTTAACATGGATTCGTTGAGGAGCGGGCAGCGCTTCAGTGGGTGTTCCTTAAATATCTAAACGAAAAGTAAAATCCATGCTAGAAAAGCAACTTACATTGTAACACTGAAGACTAATCAGTCATAACCAAGAACACAGTTCGGTCTCATACTGTACATCTCGGCTCATACACACTCAAACAGGTCTTCCATTACTTAGGGATTCTCAAGTGATCACCTTTTCGAGTGAGCTGAACCCCTTCTACCTAAATTATTAGCCTTCAGTACATCTGGAGATGTTAAGCACGTTAATGTTAATGTAATTCAGTGTATTTTTATTTATATTTTGCTGTTTTAATCTTCGCAACATTGACTGGTTTGGTTTTATGGACATGTTTTGCTTCAGAATGTCTTTTTAAGAAAGCTGGCTTCAGACACACCTTGGTAAGCGTCTGTAAATGCAAATAGACTCTAATATCCTATACAGTTGGCCTAAATCCCTACATGACGATTAGCATGCTAGCTAGTTAGAAGAGAAGGCAATTAACATGCATTGAATTCACATAAGGGGTTTACTTTATGCACAGACACGTTAACGCTGTTTGCACAAAATGTCAGTGCTGCTATTGAAAGTGTACATGCTTACAACCTTCTTACTGTTTAATCATCTCTGTTTGCACAATGCCATTACTCTCTGTACTCTGGTCAGTGCTATACTTTATGTATCTCTCCTGTAGCGTATTGTATTGTTTGCACTGTTCATCTTGCACTGTTTGCACTAGGTTGCACATTATGCACTATACTTCTGTCCTGGAGAATGATTTCACTATGTACTGCGAAGTGACAATAAAAACTTCTAGACTTGACTTGACTACTTA
>NC_062542.1:13223829-13238829 GCF_022655615.1 Tachysurus fulvidraco
ATGATGCACATAGTTTTCGCATTTATTGTAGAGATAACTACAGAATGTGTTGATTAGCATTAGAATTAATTCGACAGTACGTGAAAGGACGCCCTAAAACACCAACCCAAAATCTTCACAAAGTTTCTGACAGAATCTAAGACTCATTGCTGCAATAATGTTAATGTAAATTAGTGTCCTAAAACATATGCTGTAATAATGGCTTACATTTCCTTAACATTTCCAGTTAGACATTTGAATAATAAACCATTGAAATGTAATAATACTGTTTAAATAAAAAAAAAAAAAAAAAACGGTACACACAATGTTTAAAAAATAATAAATAAATGAATAAAATAGGTATGTAAAAAATTTCACCCAGAAAACATGATAGAATAAATGTCCTTGAAGACCTAGTTTTGAAAAACTTTGCTTCCTTGTAAATTTGTTGATTTTTTCCCACTCATAACTTGATTAAATTTGATTTTCCTTTTTTTTTATTACATTTTATTAAAAAACAACAAAATGAGTAGTAACACTTTAATTAAAAATGTGATGTAATAAAGGTAAAGGGCAAATATTAACCATATATGCTGTTTATATTGTTTGTAATTGGGATGAAGTAAACATCTGTAGAGTATTGTAACATAACATTTTTGATTGTGTTGAATTAAAAACCCAAAGATGCAGCGGGTCACCAGACCCACCAACACTGGCTGAGTAACAAACATACGAACGACATACAAGGGTTAATTTTTAAGAGCTTACTATTTGTATCCATCTAAGCTCTTCATTAGTTACTATTGCTCCTAAATCCTATTACTAGATTTAACTTTAATATCTAGTCTTTTCTTTTCTTTTCTTTTTTATAAATTATTAGTTTTCCAGATTTATGGATTAATTAGTTTTTTTTTTTTCAAATACATTTTAAACCTCCTCCAGAGCTCCTGGATTATATGTTAAATATAATGTGAAATAGAAGTTCATATAGTAACGAATATATGAGAACGAATGTACATAAATAATCCAAGGAATAGTTACTTTACAAAAAAAATAAAAAATCATAAATATATAAAATGATAAAAATGTTCTGTAATATTAATAAGTCTAGGCTTATAAGTATAATGTTTTTTATTCCAGATGTTCTCTGACCTTTCTCCTCTGGGCTCTTCTGCTCATTGTTCATCATGTTGATTTCCTGTTCCTCTCGTTTTCTGAGCATGTCTCTCTGGAACTTAGTGATGGAGCGCAACAGGTCTTCGCCCCCAAAGTCAGATGGAGGAAGTACAATGCTGCAGTCCAGGAAAGTGTTGATGCCATTCAGAAGATCTTGACGATCATCAGCTAGATACGCAGCTTCGTGGAACAACTGGAGACAAAAATGTTTTAATAAATACATTCATTAATAATGTATTATAAGCCCAATGTTTCTTATAATATAATCCAAAATTTGGGTTGTATACACACACACACACACACACACACACACACACACACACACACACACACACACACACACACACACACACACACACACACAAACACACCAAACTTATGGAACACCACTTTTTGATAATATTATGGTATGCAGGAACGAATATCAGAGCAAAATAATAGTATGTACTGGATCAAGTGCTATTTCGAAGCTGCTTGAATCATTGTTAGATCATCTGACCTTATCAGACATCAGTGTAGAAATTGAGCGTCCGATCTGGTGGTAGTCCATGCTGGAGGTGTTTGGTCCCAGTAAAATAAAGAGGAACCGCACAGGAACCGGAACCTCCAGAACCGAGTCCAGTAACACGGCTTCCTCCAAGCGAACAAAAGCCATAGTGGGCTGGTCCAGGAAGTCAACGCTGCCTGAAACATTAAGATATGAATATGGAATTTAAACATGTCATACTGTACTACTGAGAGTTATACTGACTATCTAAAGTTCTCTACATGGTTCTATGTTACCTTCACTAATATTCCCTTTCACTATTCTGATTCATATTCTCCTTTCTTAGTTCTAGTGCTCTAGATAGTGTCCCATAGTTAGTGCCCTTCATGTTAGTCTCATTCATGGTTTCATTTCCTTGTTAGAGTTGATTAGTTTTAACCCCTTAGACCAGCGGTGTCCAATCTTATCCACAAAGGGCCGGTGTCGGTGCAGGTTTTCATTCCAACCAAGCAGAAGCCATACCTGATTCCACCTGTTTAATCAGTTGTTCTTGGCTTTTAGTAGACTCTGGTGTGGCTTCTGCTTGTTTGGAATGAAAACCTGCACCCACACCAGCCCTTTGTGGATGAGATTGGACACCGCTGCCTTAGACCCAGCTATCTGTCTGTCTGTCTGTCTGTCTAATCATCAATCAACCAATCTTTCTATCTACTTCATTAGTCTTACTCCACTAGACTAACCTGATACCCCAGTTGCTAATTAGTAATTACCAGATTTACTATTTTCCTAGTTCCATTTTTTTTGCCCTATTTGCAATCATTCATGTTTTACTTCACTTGTTCACGGTTCTTACTTTTAATCCCCAAATCCCAGCCATCTGGTTCCAGCTCTGTACTTTATAATTGCTAAAATTACTGGTTTCCTGCTTACAAAATTGTTCCAGTCCTTCGTATTAGTTCCCTAATTTTCATTTTCTACTTCCAGTGCCCTAATATCAGCTACTTAACTCCTAGTCATTTATCTTCCCATTCAACTAAGCCTAGGTATTTATATCGAGTCCTGTAGTTCCAGTTCCATAATTTGCAGCCACTCTTGTATGTGGGTGACTGATTCTAGTGGACTTGTACTGTATGTGTACTCTAACAGATTGACCTCTTATCCAGATAATCCATATTATTACTAATGTGCAATATATAATGTACAACAAATAAAAACATAATAATATCACATGTAAAACTGATAAATCAGCAGCTTGCACTATACTTGTTAAAAAACAATAAGCAAATATTTTGATTGTGTGCTCATTAAAAAAAAAAAGTGCGTTCTTACCGACAAGTACCACTGTGGCTTCTGCATTTTCTGGAATTTTCTCCAGCAGTTTAAGCTCGTGTTTCGATTTTGATCTGTGCATGCCAGCAGCCATAGTCGCTTCTTTCTGCAAACATGTTATACACACAAAATATACACATTATCCAAATATTCACATACAAAACCTGGAAAGAAAATAACACACAGTTTAGCGCAATAGGGATTTCAAAAGCAGATACTCAAACACAATCAAACGATGTCAAGTATTGTAAAACGTGATAAAATAAGAAAGAAATACCTTGTTAATAATTCTAACCTTATTTCTATAATATTGTTGCAACTCATTATCTTTAAGATGCTTTTCTTAAAGTGTTTGCAGTATGTTCATCAAATATATATAAAATGTATATATATAAATATAAATATTGTTGAATAATGCTTGTATAATATTTTCTATTAATTATTCATGAACTTATAAAGTGTCACTATTTCTATTTCAAATATTAACGCTATCTTTACCATATACAGATAAACCTGATGAACACACACACACACACACACACACACACACACACACACACACACACACACACACACACACACACACACACACACACACACACACACACACACACACACACACACACACACACACACACACACACACACACACACACACAGAGTAATGTTGAGAACTCATTCATTAGAACTCAGTAACTGATATTGTTGTATCTCTGTCCGATTCCTCTGGTGTCCAGCAGGGGGAGACAATGTTCCCTTTTTAAGACGCATTTCACAACACTTTTTTCACGTGTCTACTTCCGAATTCCAGTTACAATTTCCCGCCCTGTATCTGCACTTCCTGTGTTAGCCATTCCTGTTTTTAGTCCCATAGTTTTAGTGTTCTATTTAAACATATTAAAAGTCCCTTGTTTATAATAATTAATGCATCCAGTTCTTTAGTTTAAACATATAGGGTCTGAGACACTTATGTATCCAGTCCCATAATTTCTCCACTGACCTGGTTGCTAATCTTAAATAGTTCCTATTTATTTATGTTCCCAGGTTCCCTCAAGTTTCAGACTGCTGGGTTCTAGCCATTGATGAGTCTACGTTCCTACTAGTTTTCTCATTTCTGTTCATTATTTTTTATTTCTTTCTTATCATTTTCTAGTCCTCTAGTTAGACCCCTGATTTTCATGACTCTCACCTCAACTGTATCAGGGTGTGTGTGCTGTGTGTTGTCGTGTTTTGTGTTTGTGTTCCCCATCAGTGGCTCGGTGACAGAAATCTCTGTCTGATGATGATGATGATGGTGATGATGATGGTGATGATGAGACATTAATGAACCGAGACTGGCTGTTGAGATGTTTCTAGGGAACGAGCTGTGATCTTTTTCATCACACGGGTGACTAAATGGGAGAACATATACAGATGAAACACACACACACACACACACACACACACACACACACACACACACACACACACACACACACACACACACACACACACACACACACAAACAGTTGAAACAAGTGATGCACACAACATAAAACATTAAATTGTCAAGATACAAGTGAAAATGTGGAGGGATGTGTGTGTGTCTGTGTGTGTGTGTGTGTGTGTGTGTGTGTGTGTACGGTATGTGTGTATATACCTGTGTTTCAGCAATAATGCTCTTAGTACGTTTGCTCTGTCTTCAGCTCTGATCTGGTCACTGATGATCATCTGCTCAACGACTTGGTGAGAAATTCCAGCTAATGTTTTCTGTTCTAGATCCAGCAACACTGTGCCTAAACAACAACATATTCTTCTTATTAGTATTATTAGCCCACGAAGTAGAAGTTGCAGTAATAATAACAACATCCATCCCTCCATCCATCCCTCCATCCACCCATCACCCCATCCATCCATTTATCCATCTGCCCACCCATCTATCCATCCACCCACCCATCCATCAATCATTCACCCCTCATTTTCTGTCCTGTTCATTTTCCGATCTTTCACAATCTCTCTCTCTCTCTCTCTCTCTCTCTCTCTCTCTCTCTCTCTCTCTCTCTCTCTCTCTCTCTCTCTCTCTCTCTCACACACACACACACACACACACACACACACACACACACAAACACACACACAAACATGCTACAGACAATTTATTGCGTACAACATATTTTTGGACTGCTGGAGGAAACCAGATTACCCAGAGAAAACCCAAACTCCACACACTAACAAAAGGCAGTAGAGGGGGGAACAAACCCTCAATCCTAATAGTAATTCTAATAAAAAACAAGCATAATATAATTACCATGTGAAATAGTTTTGCGAAGCTCCAGTAAACTACGGAAGGAGAGTGAGGCGATGTGTGGTTTTCCCCAGCGGTGTGTTTCCTCCTCTACATCCTCCTCGAACTTAATCCAGCGTGCTGTTTCTCGCCACTGCAGCTCCTGGTTCTTATCAACGATCAGTTCATTCAGCTCTACAAACACCTGTAGCACATAAATATAAATTAATTGAAAATAACCAAATCTCTGGAAATCTTTAGATCATCTATAATAATTTCTTGAAGATCATCATCTTATTAAAATCTATCTATAGTATTATTTATTAAACACGTCTCATTTTCATAATAAGATATTAGCTGTAGTTTCTGTGGTGCATTTTGTAAGAAACAATAGGACGATGCTAATTTTTATAAATGAGAGATTTTGTATTTTGTTCCGAGATGGTTTGAGGTGGACGAGACTGTATTAGGTACAAGAGCTGTGTATGAATCTGAATTAGCCATCTGCTTTCGTCAGCTATCCACATTACCACAAGGATGTAAACAGAAGTGACTTCAGTTCTCATTTCAGGATCTTCTAATCAAGAAGAATCTGAAGCATGGTGAATCATTGAGAATCAGTGGCCTAATCTGACTCTGAATACACAGAACTTTCACTTTTCACGTTTCCTGTTAGAAAATAATGCTACTTTACTTTAAATGCTACTTTAAATCAGAAGCACCAACTCAGCCATTTCGATTCATTTCAGTGTCACTTACAGTGCGATCTTACGCTGATCAGTAAAAAATACTCTGTAAGTCATGATCAAGTGCACAGAAAGAACAAACCTTGATGACAGGCTTTAACATAAGCATTACAGCTAGACTGAAAGCAAACCCGCTCTATTTTGCACACACACACACACGCACACACACACACACACACACACACACACACACACACACACACACACACACACACACACACACACACACACACACACAGTATTCAAAAACATCTCTAACCTGCTGCCTTTGTGAGAAGTCTAACAGCACCATGGTGTGTCACAAGAACACAAGGGACACTCTCACAGGAGAAGGTAGTGAATGCACACACACACACACACACACACACACACACACACACACACACACACACACACACACACACACACACACACAGCTAAGGTAAGGTATGTGAGAGTGCATTAATTAAACATGCCCCTGTGTGTGTGTGTGTGTGTGTGTGTGTGTGTGTGTGTGTGTGTGTGTGTGTGTGTGTGTGTGTGTGTGTGTGTGTGTGCGCGTGTGTGTGTGTGTTTGGGTGTGAGTGTGTGTGTGTGTGAGACCGGATCTCTCTCAGGTCTGCAATGGTCATGTATGTTTAATTAGGTTCTATTCACTCAGCTTTCGCATGACAAATAATACTGAGACTGACAGTGAGAACTAAATTCGGGAATAAACTGTGTGTGTGTGTGTGTGTGTGTGTGTGTGTGTGTGTGTGTGTGTGTGTGTGTGTGATAAGTGTATATATTATTAATATGTTTGTGTATTATTACCATGTGAAGGCAGGTGTGTGTGTGTGTGTGTGTGTGTGTGTGTGTGTGTGTGTGTGTGTGTGTGTGTGTGTGTGTATTAGATATGTCTAGGTTGGGTCAGATAATATTACACATATTATACTAATTAATTGTTTTGTTCTATTGAGCTTTATAACAATTCTTGTAACATTTGTATGGAGTAAAACAGCTTAAAAGGAAATAAGGATAAGAAAAATATGCTATAAGGAAAAAAGTGAATGACAGTCTTTTCCCCATCATTTTCTCCCCAGTTTGGTCTTGGTGCTGCGTGTTGCATCACAGTATAGCGTTACACAGATGTGTTTTAGCTGAAAGCACTCAGATAAAAACACTATCTACCTTCTTCAGCACTGATTCCGCCTATGATTGGCTGGTGGCACTTTGATTGACAGGAAACTGTGAGAACACCTGAATTCTCTCATCTCCTCTCTTGGCTCTTGATTGTGGCATCTTTAGGATTTGAATCTTGTCTATAGGGTGAACACTTGTGCCACTCGAGAGGGATTGAAGAAAAAAAAACCTTATGCTCTTTAGCTTTTTGACATCCATTATAAAATGAAGTGTAGTGTTTAGTGTGTGTCGTGTTTCTACGGAGAATTCCATGATTATGCTTTTATACGTGTCAAAATTCCAGATTAAAATTGTGCAGAATTGCCGATCCCATTGCTCGAGTGGGTGAAATACATTACTTGTTAATTTAGCGATGATGAATACCGTAACACTACGTGGTCTCAGAGATATTTTAGAACAAGTCCGGTGTTGTCAGGTTTCTGTTGTAAACTCCTGTAAGCATGTGTACACTCACCTCGTGTGGTGTGCGGTCGACTTTGCGACTGCGTGTGCTCGGCTCAGCGTGATCTTTATTGATGTGCACTGTGGTGGATTTGGTGCTTTTCCTCATCAGGTGTCTCCTCACGGCAGGAACATCCACGAAGCGGTGAGCTGGGAAATTTCAGCATATTTCAGACAGTATAATACACAAAATAATAGTGATTATCATGAAGTCATTGAAGAAAGAAAACTACTGTTGGATTTCACTTATGACTTTTACTCGTATGTTTAAAGGTGGGGTCTCCGTTGTTTGAGAAATGCTTCAGAAAACTGCGTTAGGCTGCCAAACAAAACAAATACAAAACAAACGTGTAGCCAATGAGCAGAAAGGGGCGTGTCTTGTCAATATGCGGCGGAGAGAGTGTTCAGTGCGCATGTGTGACATTAGCAGAAAGCGGTTTTAACATTGACATGGAGGATAAAAACAAAGAAAGAAAGCGAAGAAAGGCTTACGATAAGGTAAGAAGAAGGACGTGTTAATATAGGATCAGCTTTCCAGAGCCGGAGAGAACTGAACGTCTTCCACGTGAAACCGAGATAAACCTTTCACGGTACAACACACAGTACTACAAAAACACATTTGTATTACCATAGTATTACTCATTGAGTTCATTTATTGATAAAAATATCCCCTCGGCCAGCTGCCCCAACAGATTACGCCATAATACTCGTTTGGGTTATACTTGGGTTACACTTGTCTGGTGTATGTGTGGGGCGGAACTATCAAAACAGGGGTGGGACCCGTTTGGGTTAGAGGAGTGTTTGTTTTGGTGATTTCAAATGTTAACAACAGAGACCCCACCTTTAACTTCTCTGGTTCAATTATAGAGAAAGCTGCATCGTTTGTGTCATATTTATGAAATACTGCATCTGATAAATAATAGAAATTAACTTTTTAATATTTACTGTTCTTAAATTCGTGGAGAATGGGTAGTCTTAGAGAATAGCTTGAGGACGCATCCATAATAGAAAAAAAAAGAAACTCTATTTAGCATTTCTATCATATTTTGAAGAAATTCATGTAGGATTTGTCTTATAGGGAGAGAATGAAATAAAAGTGGAGATCGAAATGGAGAAGGGGGCGGGGCTACTAGGGTCTGATGCTAACAACACTGTCTGTTTAATATTATTATTCTCACTCACTCACTCATTTTCTACCGCTTTATCCGAACTACCTCGGGTCACGGGGAGCCTGTGCCTATCTCAGGAGTCTTCGGGCATCAAGGCAGGATACACCCTGGACGGAGTGCCAACCCATCACAGGGCACACACACACTCTCATTCACTCACGCAATCACACACTACGGACAATTTTCCAGAGATGCCAATCGACCTACCATGCATGTCTTTGGACCGGGGGAGGAAACCGGAGTACCCGGAGGAAACCCCCGAGGCACGGGGAGAACATGCAAACTCCGCACACACAAGGCGGAGGCGGGAATCGAACCCCGACCTTGGAGGTGTGAGGCGAACGTGCTACCCACTAAGCCACCGTGCCCCCCCTTAATCTTATTATTATTATTTATTTTTAATTATTAATATATTAATTATTTTATTTGGAATAATTCTGATTTTAAATTCAATTACATTTTTTTAAGTCCATTTTCATTCTATTTCTATTTTCAGTCCATTTGACTCTATTTTTATATAGAATTTTATTGTAACTTTATATATTGCCACTAATAAAAAGAGATCTATATGTTGGGTCTTTTAAATGAGCTCATGCACATCCATTGTGTGATTTATTTTTCAACATTTCACTGAGTTCTGCTAAAGCTAGAGACGTTGAAGTATGTGTGTTTTATGTCGTTTGTTATTGACTGGGAAACTGCGCACACACCTCCGAATAACGTAGAGGATCACAGGGAGTTTAACAGTTTTAATTTTAAATCTCAGCAGGGAACATTTAAGAAGAGAAAGCTGCCAAGGTGAACACACACACACACACACACACACACACACACACACACGCAATGAAAAAAGTAACATTTAAAGGTCAGTTTACAAATTAAAGTGAAAGTTGAGGCGTAAATACAGAATGGTTATCAGAACTTTATAAGAGAATATGCTGGTAAATTCAGCTACCCACCCATCCATCCATCCATCCATCCATCCATCCAACCATCCACCTATCCATCCACCCATCCATCCATCCATCCATCCATCCATCCATCCATCCATCCATCCATCCATCAATCCATCCATCCAACCATCCACCTATCCATCCACCCACCCATCTATTCATCCATCCACCCATCCATCACACCATCCAACTATCCATCTGTTCATCCATCTGTTCATCCATCCATCCAGCCATCCACCCATCTAGCCATCCATCCATTCATCCATCCATCCATCCATCCATCCATACAAACTGTGCATAGACAGATGGGAGATGCAGTAGTCAAACCCCCAACCCTGGAGGTACACCATTCTAACCCCTAAGCCACCAGGCCTCCTTTCTAAAAAATGTCTACAGAAAGAAAAATACAGTCATGTTACAACCTGAGTTATTTAAACTCACTCTTAATGTCATCCAAGTTGGCTGAGCCAAGCGCTTGTGTCTCTGCCTCGTCTGCAGGAATCCTCTCGTATTTTGCACTTTCGTTTCCTGTCATGTTTCCTGTCGGACTGGACGAGGTCAAAGTGCTGGGGTGAAATGTCACAGAGCTTGGGTTGATGGTCACAATGTGGTGCTTAGAGGAACTGTTAAAAAGGCAAATGACACAGTGTAAGTAATAAAGTAATAGCATTTCAGTTTTTGTATGAATTATGGTGATACGTTGCAATATCATCATCACAAGCGACTTAAAATATCGTCAGGAGGCCAAGCTGTCCTGGTGCAAGGAGAGACGGCAAACTAGAATAATGATGACATAAACCAAACTAAAACCTCTAAGCATTATTCACAAACATTGCAGTAATGCTGTATTAAATGAACCGCAGATTTTGTGACACACAGAACATTTGTGACAGAAACTGAACAAATTAAATACTTTGTTAGAACTTTGTCATGCGATTTCTGTGTGACCGAATCCCGTATTGTGTGAGCCGTAATAAGATCACATAATAATACAGTATAAGCCCAGGTTTACTTTATTTATGAGCGAATACTCAAACGATTAACAACGTACAGTAATAAGAATAATTTCAGTGACCTAAGAAATTAGAAAGATTTCCTCCACCGTATTACACTAAGCTGTCTGTTTTTTTATGCTACATGACATAAAGAAATGAAATCACTGAGACTCAAGAAATAGTGAATGAACACTATAATAGACACCTAGACAAAAAGACAGTTGCTAACATCTCTGAAAAAGTCTACAAGTGTACTGTAAATAAATCTGATACCAAGTTAGTAGACTGTAAATACATGACCAGGCTTTTACAAGTTTTTTACTATCATGCTGGAGAAAAATATCAACCGTGCTTCTATATATTGTTATGACATAAATGACATGAATCATGTGATATAATCGGCTCAGCGGCGAATAACACGAATAGGAATACACACGGGTAATAAAACACACTCTCATCTAAAGCACACTTAATACAGTAAGGTCTAAAATCATTGAAAGACTCACCATGATGTTAGAAAATTACACGTTATACAAATTCAACTATCAAGAGAAAAATACAGACATCGTCAAGTATCCACAGATCATACGCTCCAGAAAGAAAGAAAAAAAGGAGGATAATGGGAAAAGGAGGACCAAAAAAAAAGGAGCAGTTGCTATGGCAACAGTTCAGGAATGAGACAGGGTGTAATAAGTAACAAGATTCCTGCTGATACACACACCTAATAGGGTCTTGTGTTTAGGGAACTAGTTATATAATTAGGGGAGGTGGAAGCAGGGAGCTTGATATATGGAACAGGAAATTTTGAAAAAAAAAAAAAGGAAGTTGGTATCAAGGAATTAGGAAGCTGGATATACTATTCAGGAAGTAGGATATAGAGGAACAAGGAATAGGAACTGTGGTATAAGGAAAGGGAAATAAGGAAAGTAGGATCTGTACTTGGAGTACTGGAAAATAGCAGGTGAGTGGAAATAAGTGGAAGTTTCCAGAGAACTTTAATAAAACTGAAGATTTATTATTATGTTTGCATATGATTAGTTTCTATTGAGATGTTATTTTGATTTGGTGATCACAAATGTTTTTGGGATTTTGTCACATTGATGAAATAAAACATGGAAACACACATACGTGCGTTTTATGTCATCACATACTGTTTTTAATATAATCATGAAAACCTCATCATTTGCTTGCATCTGATAGCTGCACGTGATTCCGTCTGCCTGTGCTTCCTTATTATATCTGCCTGTGGTTCCTTATTATATCTGCCTGTGGTTCCTTATTATATCTGCCTGTGGTTCCTTATTATATCTGCCTGTGGTTCCTTATTATATCTGCCTGTGCTTCCTTATTATATCTGCCTGTGGTTCCTTATTATATCTGCCTGTGGTTCCTTATTATATCTGCCTGTGGTTCCTTATTATATCTGCCTGTGGTTCCTTATTATATCTGCCTGTGGTTCCTTATTATATCTGCCTGTGGTTCCTTATTATATCTGCCTGTGGTTCCTTATTATATCTGCCTGTGGTTCCTTATTATATCTGCCTGTGCTTCCTTATTATATCTGCCTGTGGTTCCTTATTGTATCTGCCTGTGGTTCCTTATTATATCTGCCTGTGGTTCCTTATTATATCTGCCTGTGGTTCCTTCTGATATCTGCATGTGGTTCCTTCTGATATCTGCCTGTGGTTCCTTATTATATCTGCCTGTGGTTCCATCTGATATCTGCATGTGGTTCCTTCTGATATCTGCCTGTGGTTCCTTATTATATCTGCCTGTGGTTCCTTCTGATATCTGCATGTGGTTCCTTCTTATATCTGCCTGTGGTTCCTTATTATATACTGTATGCCTGTGGTTCCTTATTATATCTGCCTGTGGTTCCATCTGATATCTGCATGTGGTCCCTTCTTATATCTGCCTGTGGTTCCTTCTGATATCTGTCTGTGGTTCCTTATTATATCTGCCTGTGGTTCCTTATTATATCTGCCTGTGGTTCCATGTGACATCTACATGTTATTCCACCTGATATCTGCTTGTGGTTCTGTGGGATATCTGCACCATTTTATATTTTGCTATTAGACGCTAAATATACAGTCCCTTTAGGATTGAACAATTTTGCAATTGCAAAATTCACGCGAGCTCTTCGGTGTTCAAAGGAGCTCATAAAATGGTATGAAAATGATCACAGTTTTTCCCTGGGATTCAGTCCGGGACACGCCATGTGTCATCATCATGAGGCACATTCAACCAAATCATCAATTCACGTGTGTTGAACATGGATACAGCCATTTCTCTTGCTCAGATGTGAACAGTTTGTGATAACTTGCAACAAATGTGTGTGTTTAAATCTCACTCACTTAGACACTGTTGTGTTGTCATTGTGTGTTTCAGTCTCAGGGTGTGTGAGCTTCCCATCTGCAGTAGCATTGTCTGTGTGTGTTGCTGTAATAGTGGGTTTGTTCTCCGCTGCGTTTTCTCTATCCACAAGGAAAACCTCGTCATCGTACAGGAAGAACTGAGACAAAAGAAAGAAAAAAAAAACACCTATCTGAACTGTGGCTATATTTAATGACTATACAATACAAAACGTAAAGTGAAAGTTTGACTAATGGAACCAAGCAGGTACAAAATACCCATAATGCTCTGGTAGTTTTGAAAAATAAGATGTCAGGATGTAGGGATTCATCTCTAAGTGGTATTTAGTTCACATTCTGTAGGAAATATGTATTGGGTTGTAGGGAATAGGGTACTATTCTGTCTATTTCTGTAGTTTGGGGTATTCACTTCTCTGTAGCTTGACTTCTCAATCAAGCATCACGTTAGTTCTGGCAGGCCATGTCGTCAAGCGTGCATCAGCTGTTAATCAGCTGTCCATGACACGCACCAATCCGATTACGACATTCATATTACCCAACCATTTAAATTCCCATTCATAGAGCCGCTTTCTAGCACGCGAGCTAAACTCCCTCCTCCAACCCCGACTCCACCATGCCGGAACCTGTGTTCATGTACCAGTTTATGTCTTAAATCTCCACATATTTTTCTCTCTCTCTCTGTGAAAATTTTTTAATTATTTATTTATCCATTTATTCATTTATATTCGCCAACAAAAAAAAACTCTATGCATGATTAATAGTTCTGTTATATGAGGGGTCCATTCTATTTTCTAGTCGCTGCTCTCCCCGCTCGGTCCATGCATGCACACGGACGGGCGCGTGGATTCCTGCCCAGTACAGAAGCATACCGCCAACACTAACTTTATTCATATCATCTAATAAATTCTCATTTGACAAAGTGATCCTGACAGAAATGTCATTTATATCTGCAGCAGAAAGAAGAACTCAAATCGGACCATTATTTAAATATTGAACATGTTCGCAGGTCACGTATTCAATATTATAAGAAAGTGTTTATTTGACTCATTAATATGACACACTTACCTGCACACCATCCTGCTTCTCACCCTCAGGTTTGTCACTGTGCTTTTCTTCCTCTTCCACTTCTTCCTGCACACTGAGATCAACACTCGGGTGTGTCTCTTTACCCCTTTTCTTTTTCCCAGTCTTCTTTTTCCGGCCATCGTTGTGTTTAGACAGCGGGTGACGGGTGTGATGTGACGAATGACGATGATCTGAGCGACACACATATATAGACAGACATACGGCGTTCAGCTCTTCGGTGTGAGTCGAGTGATGAAGATAAATTATGCTCGTGTCTTATAAACCTTTAAATACTGTATCTTTTGGACATCAGACTCGATACAGCCTGCAGTTTGTACGCTGCATGAATAGTGTTTTTTTTTTTGGTATTGTTGCATATTGTTGTATTGAAAATGTTTAGTGTGGTGTACTCACACAGGAAGTCCTCCTCGCTGTAGTGTCGGTGCTCCTTAGGCTCACGTGAAGTCGGGCTGAGAATCTGCTGAAATCTCTCAACACCCAAAGCTTTGTTCAGGTCTTCATCCTCCTCTTCCGCTATCGGAGATGTTGAAATGGTAGACGACACGGGCTGTAGAGAATGACACACATTAAAAAAGTATTCTCACCACTACCCTGTTGTTGATTGTTTTCCCATTAAATCTCAGCGGCATCATGAGTATTATCGCTACTTCTACAGCATCGATACTCCACTGTGATTTAAAATCGGTTCACAAGAACTATTTTCCGTGTTGAATAATTAGCCCTTTCAGAAATATATAATAATAGTACAAAATTAAATAAATAAATAAATAAATAAATAAATAAATACATTTTTATTAAATAGTTTTTTTCCCCCTTTACTCTGGAACTAAACAAAATATTTAG
>NC_062542.1:13243829-13254938 GCF_022655615.1 Tachysurus fulvidraco
TCCAAAAAACGACTTCTTAATCCATTATTTCTTGGGTAGCTATTTTGATATAAAAAATGTTTATTTTGGTAACATTACAATGTGAGCAAAATTGATTATGCGTGGATTTTATTCTAACATTTTTATTTTCAACAAACAGAGCTTCTTTGTTCCTGGGCATGTACGAAATGATGAGAAACTGTGGACGTCTATTGAGAAAATCATGTCACTTTAGCAAGGTCCTGAACTCTCATTTATAATTTATAAAAGACGCTCTGGATGAGACAGTCTGCTGAATGCCATACATATAAATAAAATGCCCTGGGGAGAAACTTTGAATCCCAGGCTGTGGTGAAGGTCAAGAACTGACCAAGCTTCTGGAAAACATACACCAGTCCTCCCCATTCCAATTCAACACCAGGCAAGTGTCGACTGGGTTTACACGAGTAATGCTCAGGGTTATTCCTGGAGACCTAACGCTTTGGGACCTAGTTGATCTGACATCCTTGTATCCCACAAGCTCTACGGTGAATAATGATCAGGGATGGGAGGCACCAGAAGCAAGTTCATTGTGCATGATGTCAAGAATTAGTTCAGGAATTTAGTCTCCAGGCATTCTATCAAGTCTGGACTGGTCTGAGAGATTACTTACAGTACGTTTGTACACATGATTGTGACACACTGACTCTCTTCCCACAGGAATCAACCAGTCGGAGATTGTTATGTAATTCATGAATCATTTAAATACATCACAGCCGATATTATACTCCTGGGTGTATTTATTATTATTATTATTATTATTATTATTATTATTATTATTATTATTATTATTATTATTATTATTATTAATATTAATTTTTATTCCACACAGGTTTAAAACATTCAAATGTTCCCAGTTACAGTAACTAAATACAACATGTGTACAGCTTCAGGACTGAAACTGAGAGACTCACAAATCCACAAACAATGGCATGGAAAATCACGGAAAATACGTAATTACTACAACATAGTAATACGTAATTCATTTGCTAAGACATTGCCACATGATTTTTTGATCATGTTCTCCTTCCAGTCAACCCAGCTGATTTATGACAGAACTATTTATGGCCACATAAATAAGCCATGTATTTTTTCTTACATAATCAATCCAGCAGTGTGTGTGTGTGTGTGTGTGTGTGTGTGTGTGTGTGTGTGTGTGTGTGTGTGTGTGTGTGTGTGTGTGTGTGTGTGTGTGTGTGTGTCTGTGTGAGTGAGAGACAGAGAGAGAGACAGAGAGAGACAAAGAGAGAGAGAGAGACAGAGAGAGAGACAGACAGACAGACAGACAGACAAACAGACAGAAAGAGAGAGCAAGAGAGAGAGAGAGAGAGAGAGAGAGAGAAACTTTTTCCATCACATATTGCTCTCTAACACACACACATTTTGTATGCCTAACATATACACTGTACCCCAGTGCACCAATCACAAACCTACACAAGATATTCACTCACACGCAAAAGCCCCCTTTTTTTTTTTTTTTTTTTTTTAAAGAATGAATAGAATGACAGCCTGAGTGTGTTTACTTACAGAGAATGGACCAGCATAGGTGTGTGATTTATTCATTTTAAAGCCAAACCAGAAACATCAGTTGTACTGTTCCTCTGTATCACCGCAGTTCATACAGACAGACACATTTCACCTGCAATGAAGGACACAATCATCAATTACAAGCATTAAACTTGTCTCATGGCTAATCAACTGCTTTTGGGCTAAAATGGACCTTGTGTCTATTTAATTTATCAAACAATTTCTTATATCTGTTTAAATAAATGTCTAATGGGATGTGAATGTGTGACTTGAACCCACATTTTTCATGATCTTTTTTTTTTTTTTTTTTGGTGTTGAATTAACAGTTGTAAACTCGCCATGCTGCAATGAGTATATATGCAAATCAACATGAACCACATTCAGGCATCAAGGTGACACACACTGAAAAATACACACACACACACACACACACACCTACAGAGGTGACAGCGTCACACTGATACTGATGTATGTTTATTTTCTGATTGCACATATCTGTCCTTTAATGTTGTGGCTGTGATAAAAAAAAATCTGACCTTCGGGGAGAGGGGAAAAGCACATTTATGGATTAATCTAGGAAAATAATTTTTTATAAATTTATTCTAGTACTGAAGAACTAGTTCTGCACATTTATTCATTTATTTATTTATTTATTTGTTTGTTTGTTTGTTTGTTTGTTTTTATTATTATCATTATTATTATTATCATTATCATTATTATTATTATTATTATTATTATTATTATTATTATTATTATTATTATTATTATTATTGACACACAAGTACATAGTTTCTGCTTTGATCCTGAGCTCAAGTTGAATTTTGGACTTTCTCCAAATGTCCATCTGGGTTTCTTCTGTTTTCTCTGGTTTCCTCACAACTTCCATATCGAGGATGAAGAACAAAATAATAACAGGGAAACTCTCTGCACTTATATTACTTATATGAAATGTATATTTTAAACGATTTAAATGTGTAAAAAAAATGTATATGACATGACTTATAAATCTTATAACAACAACAACAACAACAACAACAACAACAACACCACTACTACTACTACTACTACTACTACTACTACTACTACTAATAATAATAATAATAATAATTGAGTATAATTAGGGATTACTATTAATTAACCAATAGAATTAAGAAATATGAGAACAGAAAGTTACTTACTCTAATGGTTTTTGTAAACTGGACACATAACATATGAAAGTTGCAATGAAACATATTTAATTATGTTCTACTGCAGGCTGATGAATATTTATGTAAGTTCATAAATACAGCAATACAGAGAACAGTGTAAGAATCTGTCTAGTGAGTGATTTGAGGCTGATTTAGAGCGTTTGTGAATAGACAGTGAATAGACTATACTGTAGTTTGTTAATAGACAGGACCAGTTGGTCCTGATGAGCGGAGTGGAACAGCGCCCCGCCCTGGTGGATGACTAAAGTACTGACATTGACTAGGAGGCTTCACAGTATGTTACGAAAGTTTTCTTTACTTTTCTTTTTTTTTTAACCCCCGTTTTAATTTCTCTATCAAATGTATAAAGTAAGCAAAGTGAGAAAGTCACATTGTCGCTTCTGATCAGTATACATCTAGCTCTTTAAACAGCTGTTTCATATTCTTTATAAAGTCAATAAAGAAAAAAAAGTGACTTACCAGCGTGTGTGCGTCAGCGCATTGCGCGCGCGTGTGCGTGTGCGTGTGTGTGTGTGTGTGTGTGTGTGTGTGTGTGCTCCTTTTCCTCTGAGTATCTGCAGATCACATCTTGGTGCAGAGAGAAAAAGGGTGAATGAGGAAGCAAGAACAGGAAGAGGGTGTGTGTGTGTGTGTGTGTGTGTGTGTGTGTGTGTGTGTGTGTGTGTGTGTGTGTGTGTGTGTGTGTGTTTAAGCTTTTACATACAATTCAGTTTTTCCTGAATCAGGTCAGTTTCCACTGCTGGAGCTCCATAAGTCATGTGATCAATAACCAGTCAACTACACACACACACACACACACACACACACACACACACACACACACACACACACACACAGAGAGAGAGAGAGAGAGAGAGAGAGAGAGAGAGAGAGAGAGAGAGAGAGAGAGAGAGTTAAAATAAGTAAAATACTCTTATAAAACCAAAATTATTAAATAGAACTGCTATAATGATAATTTGAATAACATGAGCTCAGACAGAATATTCTTATGGTTTTGTGTGGGTGGGTGGGTGGGGGGTGGGGGTGTGTGTGTTTGTATTAGGAACAGGGCTGGTTAGGATGGTTGGGTGTGTGCTTGTCTGACTACCAATGCGTTTATGAGTCATTTTGTAATTATGTGATCACACACACACACACGCACACACACACACACACACACACACACACACACACACACACACACACACACACACACACGCACACACACACACACAGACTTGCCCTCATCTGAAAAGTGACATTCTTCTGTGTGATTAGGGCAGCCAAAGTCACGTCTGTCATGAAGTCTTTAATGATGTTCGCAACATTCCCCATTCTGCCTCAAACACAAACAAGGCAGGTTTTGTGCTGTACTTACAGTACTAATGTATTAATGTAGCTAGCATGCTTATAGCTACATACAATAGCTACCAGTTTGTCACTTCCTTAATACAAATTTTGAATTGTTCAATACTCATTTAAAGCTTCCAAATTCCAGTTTAATAAAATTACACTTTTTTCACCTAAACAGAAGCATTCACAAAATAAAATGTCTCTGGGTATTGTTTTTTAGCAGCTAGTAAAAAAAAACATTCATTTAGCAATGCAGTTATTGAAGCAACTAGCATTGTTGCAGAAGGTTTCGTGTTCTGTCAGAGACTTGAATACTTCCTTTTATTTATTACGAATTTTAAGCATTCATTCGTTTCAATTTTGTTTCCTTGAATAAAATGCCACAGTAAAATTCCAGATGTATGAAATATGAACAATTCATTGACTTTCAAATGAATATTCAGAAGTGACATGAGCTGTGAATGTGGCTTCATGTGTTACACCATTTCTAGGATTTAGCTTGTAGTATAAATTAGCAAGCTACAATTCACTGTAATCTAACACTCTATATTATTTAGCATAGAATAATTTGTGTTTGTTAAAATCAGGTTCTAGATAATATCATGCTGTGAAGCACAATATTTTTAAAATGTACCTATTTTGTGTCTGAAGAGACAACAACAAATTACAAACTTTCACCCGCTCGTACGACTCCTGTTGTGTTTTCATGGACATCTTGCAAATAGCTACTGTATAATATTCTGAAAGACCAAAATGTTTCAGGCTCTGATGTTTTCTCAAAGCTTTAAACCACGCTTTATGACTTCTCACACTACAGGATCTTCTGTGCCCAGACTTGGCTCCCACTCAGCTCAGATGTACTGATACGATCAGGATAAACACCCTGCAAGGTCCACCCCAATGGAGCGATTTTTTTTTTCAAACACTCTGTTTGACTTTATGTCCAATCTTGCTGAGCCTGTTATGCAGACAATTTGTCATGAACTGAAGCAAAGAATTATGCATGTGCAGGTTTGGGCTTTAAAAAAATAAAAAATAAAAAAAATAAAAATAAAAATCTAAAACAAACAAACAAACAAACAAAAAAACAGTCATAACAAAGAAACCTGAAGAATCAAGGAATATTGAAAAGGTCATGAACAGGCAACAGGGCAGGAACAAAGAGGAGATGGCAAGTCTAAAGAAAAAATGCCTAGATAAAGCAGTAATCAAACAGACAGTATAAGATTCTATAAGTTTTAATTTTAACATATAATCCTAAGGGAAGTGACTGCAAAGTAGGCAGAATGCGGCTGCTTTTAATAAATTTACATTTTTTTTTTTTCTGAGGTGCACAGCAAGAAAGTGCTGTGCCAATGTGACAGCCAATTGGGTCACAAGTCGTGGGTGAAGCAGGAAAAACAGGTATGGAGGATGATGTGAGCAGAACAGTTTAGACTCCGTTAATGAAGCTATTTTTTAAAATAGCTGATGGACCAATTACTGATTACCGTTGTTGTTGATGACAAATTACTAATCACTACAGTTCTCAAAGACACATCACTGATCACCAGAGATCTCAGGGACAAAGTATTAATCACCAAAGTTGCCAAAGTCAAATCATTATCACCATAGACCTCAAAAACAAAGTACTAATCTCCACAGTTCCCAAAGTCAAATCACTAATCAGCATAGATCTCAAGGACAAATCTCTAATCCCCATAGTATCCCAATGCAAATCAATAATCACCATAGATCTCAAGATAGATCTCGAAATAGATAGATAGATAGATAGATAGATAGATAGATAGATAGATAGATAGATAGATAGATAGATAGATAGATAGATAGATAGATAGATAGATAGATAGATAGATAGATAGATAGATAGATAGATAGATGCTTTATTAATGCCAAAGAAAATTCAAGGATCACCATAGATATAGATCTCAAGAACAAATTACTATCACCATAAAACTTGAAGACAAATCACTTCAATCAGTTCCCAAAGACAAATCGCTGATCACCATTCTTCTGGATGACAAATCACCAATCACCATATTTCTCAACAGAAAATCAGTAATTGACTAATTACCAAAGTTCCTATAGACAAATTACTAATCACCACAGTTCACAAATTCAAATCGCTGATCACCACAATTCTCAAAGATAAACCATTGATCACCATTCTATTGAATGACAAATCACCATTTTTCACAATAGCAAATCAAATATTAACTAATCACAACAGTTTCCAAAGCCAAATCACTTATCACCATATCTCGCAACAGCAAATGATCAGATTAACCACCAACGATCCCAAAGCCAAATTGCTAATAACCACAATTCTCAAAGACAAATTGCCGATCCCCATTCTTCTGAAGGACAAATAACTAATCACCACATTTCTCACAACAAATCAGAATTGCATTCGAATTGTAAAAAGGTACATGACTGAGGATAACCAGGTGCAGTTCTGTTGGATTGCTTGTTGTCCCGTCAGCTGCCACAGATGCTGATGTGACACTTTCACAAAAAGAACTGGTTCCTCTTTAATTTTATTCTCTCATCTGTTTCATGGCTTCTTGACAGAGCATTGATTCTCACCTGAACGCTGAGACTCAGAGACACTGGGCAATGTGATGTGAAAACTTACAGCTGTGTGCGAAACTCTGCTGTAACGCACACAGACTTTGTTTATGTGTGTATGTGTGTATGTGTGTGTGTGTGTGTGTGTGTGTGTTTGTTTAATTTCTAAGACAACTGCTAATGTATTGTGTCGATTATTATACATACCAACAATATATAATCGCTTATTTATTTACTTTAAAATTTATTCTTATTTTTTATGATTAATAAGAAGAAGTAAGTGAAAAGATATTGCTTAATAACCAAATAGTCCCCCCCCCCCCCGTAGTGTGAGAACTGAAACCTGCGACTCACAGACACACCAAAGAAAATAATAAGGTAGCTTACATTTCAACACTGTGTTCTTGTGTGTGTGTGTGTGTGTGTGTGTGTGTGTGTGTGTGTGTGTGTGTGTGTGTGTGTGTGTGCACGCATGTGTTTGTGTGAAAGAGAGAATGAGAATGTTTTTTGTGCAGATTTTTCCAATAATGATCTAGTCATGTAATAATCCCACATCCAGCAATGATGAATCCTTTTTGATGTATGTGCTCCTTCCACGTTTGTGTGAAACAGTGCTGTTAAAATACAGCAAAATGAGGGACAAATGGCAGCTCTTGGCTTATACTCAGACCTAAAAGCGAATTTGTTATAGTATGTTAACACACCCGTTGACACACTAAGGACAATTTTGTGACAGGGGCGCAGGGAACGGCAACATACACATGGGAAGTTAAAATTTGACTAAAGAAAAAAGGGGGAGGGAAACGCACTAACGGTGGGAAGGAAACCCATAAAAACACTGGAAAAATGAGAAGATGGTTAGCCCTCAAAAAGAGCAGCACGAAAGGGGAAAAAAATGGGTCCACCGAAGGAAAAACGAAGTTGGTCTAGACAGACTAACTAACTGCAGGGAAAAACGAACTACTGCCTGACGTACTAAACCCCACCAGCCCGATCTTTCTTTCTTTCTTTTCCTTCTTGTTTCTTCTCCCGAACTTCTAATCGTTAAATCTTTCTTTCTTTTTTCGGTTAAAAAAAATCTTAAATCCCCTTATCTGATCGTGGTTCTTTCTTTCTTTCCTTAATACTAACTACTTGTTCGTGAGTTCTTCTTTTCTTTCTTGTCTGGAGTTCTGTTCTTGTAATCTGTCTGCTTTCGCAATAAAAGTTCGGCTAAGCACTTGCTTAGTCTTGGGGAAAAGGTTCTTGGTGGGGGGCCCTTGGCTTGGGGGAAAAGGAAAAGTCCTTTTCTTTCTTATGTCTGATGTCTTGTCTGGGGGGAGTAAAATGGTCGGTTCTTTCCTGTGGAGTCTGGGTTGTTGTTCTTAATTGTGGCTTTCTTTCTTTTCTCTTTAGCTTTCTATATTCTCTTCTCTTGGTTCTTTCTTTCTTCTGTCTTCTTGTTCTTTCTTGGGTTCTTGTTCTTGCCGTGGGGGTTCTTTTCTTTCTTTGGTCTATCGTGTATCTTAGAGTGGTGGGTGAGGTCTGCTTTCTTATCAATGGATGAGATGCTTAGTCGTTTCTTGTGCCTGATGAAGCGTTGCTTGTAGGGGTAGGGGGGGGGCTGGGGTGGGGGGGTGGGGGTCGGCGGTTTCTTTGTCTTGTGTCGTGGAAGAATGTTCTTCTTTGGTCTTTCTGCGTGTTTGCTGAAGAGAAATTGACCGGAACTGGGGGTTAAGGGCTTCTTTCTTTAGCGGTGTGAAATAGGTCTATTTCCTTTCTTAAGGGGGGGGGTGAAGTGAATCGTTTCGGGTGGAAAGTGCTTCTTTCTTGGTTGCTTTTCTTTCTTTCATTGTAGGGTTCTTAAGGTCGTTAAATTCTTCTATCTGTTCTTTTCTTGGGGTCTTCTTCTTAAGTCTTTCTAATGGGAAAGATACACCTGTGGATCTTTCTTATCTGTGGCTTGAAGAATCTTGTCTTGAGCTCTGTTGACAACATTGCTTGGGGGTTTTCTTGCTTGGGAGGTGGAAGTCTGGGTGGTCTTTGGTGGGTCTTGTCTTCCTTTCTTCTGGGGATTGGTGGTCCTTGTGGGGGGTTCATTTCTTTCTTGATCGTTATGGGTCTTATTCTGTCTGGGGGGTGGGAGGCTTCTCTCTGTAATTTGGTCGGTTTTCGGGTTGGGTGCTTGGTCCCGTTGGTCCTGTGAGCTTGTCTAAGTTCTTTCATGTGAAAAGTGTCTGTTCTCTTTCTGTTTCAGTTCTTGGGGATGTCTGGTAGGGGTTCAACTTATCTGCGGTTTCGGGTGGTTTCGGTTTCCTGGGCGTTAGTCTTGGTGGGGGGTCTTATCTCGATTGGGAAAAGCGGAGTGGGGGTATCTGTGCTTTCTTGTCTTGGACTCTATCATTGGTCTTTCTATTCGTCGTTTCTTCTTTTTCTTTCTTTCTTCTGATCTTGGGGGGGTAAAATCCTTTGGTCTTTTTTCTTTGATCGGCTTGGAGATGCTTTTGTGGGGACATTCTTGTTCTTTCTTTCCTTCTTAGTTTCTTGTCATTTCTGCTTATCGGATTTCTTCCTGTTCTATATTGTATACGGGGTTAGATCTGTGGTCGTTGTTTCTAGAAATCTTTCTTTCTTCTTTCTTTTTCCGGCGTGGGGGGTCATTTGTTTTCTTGTCGTCAGGTGCTGATTAAGTTCTTCGATTTTTCTCGTTCTTGGGTCGTTTGTTCTGTTCTTGTTCTTGATTTGGATCTTGGGGGGAAAGGTGGGTTCTTGTTTCTTTCTTCTTTCTTTCTTTCTTTCTTCTTTCTATTACAGTTACAGCTTCCTTTTAGATTCAACACTATAATGGTCTTCCTCAGCTACTCCACGAAAAAATACTGCTGTTTGTACAAAATATGTAAAACTGACATAAACAAAATATTTGAGAACTGACATAAACAATAGTTAGACTGACATAACCATCTGACAGAACACGATATTTTAATTAAAGCGATGATGTGCTTTGCACGTGATGTGTTTGATGCTGATGTTGTGTAGCTGTGTTGTTTGGACTTCGTATGATATTACACGACTCAGGATTATGTGTGCGATATTTTACTACTACAAAAACAAGGATGGTAGTAATGCCTGAAATGGCCATAATGTGTTCGGAATGTGTAAGCGTAGAGGGGTTTGTACTGAGGAACTGATAGGCGTTAGAACGATCTGACCTCAGATAACAGTGTCAGTGCTGGGCTGTTACTCAGGCTCTTAGAACTCACACACTCATTCCAAACTTACAAATAAAATTTTGCATTAGTCAGTTGGTAAGGCAAAAAGTAGAGTGTGTTTTCCTCCTTCCTTGTTGAAAAAATCAAATAAAGACGAACGAGAAAAGCATGTTGCATAAAAACCCACGCGCAAACATCCCTACAGCCGACGCATGAACACACAAAAAGAACAAAAATCCTCACCCGCACACCCTCCCCGGTAGATAGTGCAACTTGGGCCTGGGCAAACCCCCCGTTGGGCTCGCTTCGCTCAGCTTACTTTGCCTGCCCACCCCGTCCCCCCCACGAACGCCCCTAGTCCACAATCATTGGCTGCCTTCCGTACCCCTCCCGCCCTTGTACCTCTTCGGGGCTGATAGTCTACTTTCGCCATGTTTCTGTGGAAGCCACACCCCTGAGGGCCCGGGTATCAATTAAACTGGGGGGATCTGAAACATTGTACTCCAGGCCACAACCCATAATGGGCAGTTTAAGATCTATATATATAAGGAAATGCGTAGATGTGTGTGTCATATATATACTTTAGTATGCAGAAGAAGTTACACCTGCAACCTACTACTTGTGTATAACATAATTAAAATAGATAACACAAAGTAGAGTTGATAAGATACTGGCGTAATGATAGAGAGAGAGAGATAAGAGAGAGGAGAGGAGAGATCGAGAGAGAGAAGAGAGAGAGGAGAGAGAGAGAGAGCGAGATGGACTGTGGATGGCTGGTGGCTGGATGGATGTGTATGGATGGATGGCTGAATATTGGGACAGACAGCAGGGTGAAATATGGATATTTCCACTCGAGAGAGAGAGCGACCCGCGCGCGCACGCTCGAGCAGCGCGAGCGCGATATGTGGTTGTGTGTGTGTAGCGCGCGCGCCGCGCGCGCGCGCGCGCGAGCGCGCGAGCCGAAGCGACGCTCGCCCCGCTGGGTCCCCGCGCTGCGGACGCGCGCTGTGTTGGGTGTGTGTGTGTGTGTGTGTGTGTGGTGATTCGCGCGCGCGCGCTCGCGCGCGCGCGCGCGGCCTCGCGCGCGCCTCGATTGCTGGCTGGCCTGGCTGGCTGTCTGGCTGGCGGCAATGGCTTGCTGTCTGGCTGGCTGGCTGGATGGCTGGGGTGCCCGCCGCCGGTGTGCCATCGGCTCCTTGTCTCGGCGCTCGCCGACGCCGGCGCGCGCGCGGAGCGACTCTCTGCGAGCGCAGCGCGCGAGCGCTCTC
>NC_062542.1:13255438-13262938 GCF_022655615.1 Tachysurus fulvidraco
GCAAGTCTAAAGAAAAAATGCCTAGATAAAAGCAGTAATCAAAAACAGACAGTATAAGATTCTATAAGTTTTAATTTTAACATATAATCCTAAGGGAAGTGACTGCAAAGTAGCAGAATGCGGCTGCTTTTAATAAATTTACATATTTTTTTTTCTGAGGTGCACAGCAAGAAGTGCTGTGCCAATGTTGACAGCCAATTGGGTCACAAGTCGTGGGTGAAGCAGGAAAAACAGGTATGGAGGATGATGTGAGCAGAACAGTTTAGACTCCGTTAATGAAGCTATTTTTTAAAATAGCTGATGGACCAATTACTGATTACCGTTGTTGTTGATGACAAATTACAATCACTACAGTTCTCAAAGACCATCACTGATCACCAGAGATCTCAGGGAACAAAGTATTAATCACCAAAGTTGCCAAAGTCAAATCATTATCACCATAGACCGTCAAAAACAAAGTACTAATCTCCACAGTTCCCAAAAGTCAAATCACTATAGCGCATAGATCTCAAGGACAAATCTCTAATCCCATAGTATCCCAATGCAAATCAATAATCACCATAGATCTCAAGATAGATTCTCAAATAGATAGATAGATAGATAGATAGATAGATAGATAGATAGATAGATAGAGTGGGGAGATATATAGAGTGGGGAGATAGATAGATAGATAGATAGATAGATAGATAGATAGATAGATAGATAGATAGATAGATAGATGCTTTATTAATGCCAAAGAAAATTCAAGGATCACCATAGATATAGATCTCAAGAACAAATTACTATCACCATAAAACTTGAAGACAATCACTTCAGATCAGTTCCCAAAGACAAATCGCTGATCACCATTCTTCTGGATGACAAATCACCAATCACCATATTTTCTCAACAGAAAATCAGTAATTGACTAATTACCAAAGTTCCTATAGACAAATTACTAATCACCACGTTCACAAATTCAAATCGCTGATCACCACAATTCTCAAAGATAACCAGTGATCACCATTCGATTGAATGAACAGCAAATCACCATTTTCACAATAGCAAATCAAATATTAACTAATCACAACATTTCCAAAGCCAAATCACTTATCACCATATCTCGCAACAGCAAATGATCAGATTAACCACCAACGATCCCAAGCCAAATTGCTAATAACCACAATTCTCAAAGACAAGAATTGCCGATCCCCCATTCTTCTGAAGGACAAATAACTAATCACCCACATTTCTCACACAACAAATCAGAATTGCATTCGAATTGTAAAAAAGGTACATGACTGAGGATAAACCAGGTGCAGTTCTGTTGGATTGCTTGTTGTCCCGTCAGCTGCCACAGATGCTGATGTGACACTTTCACAAAAAGAACTGGTTCCTCTTTAATTTTATTCTCTCATCTGTTTCATGGCTTCTTGACAGAGCATTGATTCTCACCTGAACGCTGAGACTCAGAGACACGGGCAATGTGATGTGAAAACTTACAGCTGTGTGCGAAACTCTGCTGTAACAGCACACATACCTTGGTTTATGTGTGTATGTGTGTATGTGTGTGTGTGTGTGTGTGTGTGTGTTTGTTTAATTTCTAAGACAACTGCTAATTTATTGTGTAGATTATTATAAATAAAAAAAATATATAATCGCTTTTTTTTTTAATTTAAAATTTATTTTTATTTTTTTTGATTAATAAGAAGAATTTATTGTAAATATATTGCTTAATAAACAAATAGTCCCCCCCCCCCCCCCTCCCCCCCCCCCCCCCGTAGTGGTGAGAACTGAAACCTGCGACTCACAGACACACCAAAGAAAATAATAAGTAGCTTACATTTCACTCAACACTGTGTTTCTTGTGTGTGTGTGTGTGTGTGTGTGTGTGTGTGTGTGTGTGTGTGTGTGTGTGTGTGAACGCATGTGTTTGTGTGAAAGAGAGAATGAGAATGTTTTTTGTGCAGATTTTTCCAATAATGATCTAGTCATGTAATAATCCCACATCCAGCAATGATGAATCCTTTTTGATGTATGTGCTCCTTCCACGTTTGTGTGAAACAGTGCTGTTAAAATACAGTAAAATGAGGGACAAATGGCAGCTCTTGGCTTATACTCAGACCTAAAAGCGAATTTGTTATAGTATGTTAACATACTCGTTGACACACTAAGGACAATTTTGTGACACCAACCAACATACAGCATGTGTCTTTGGACTGGGGGAGGAAACTGCACTACTGGGAGGAAACCCATGAAGCACTGGGAGAAAAGAGAAGTGGTAGCCCTCAAGCACTCCACCCTGAAGGTGTGAGACCAACTAACTACTGCTGACTACTAAACCACCAGACAGATCTTTCTTTCTTTCTTTCTTTCTTTCTATCTTTCTTTCTTTCTTTCTTTCTTTCTTTCTTTCTTTCTTTCTTTCTTTCTTTCTTTCTCTTGTCTTTTTCTTTCTTTCTCTCTCTTGTCTTTTTCTTTCTTTCTTTCTTTCTTTCTTTCTTTCTTTCTTTCTTTCTTTCTTTCTTTCTTTCTTTCTTTCTTTCTTTCTTTCTTTCTTTCTATTACAGTTACAGCTTCCTTTTTAGATTACAACACTATAAATGGTCTTCCTCAGCTACTCCCCTAAAAAATACTGCTGTTGTACAAAATATGTTAGAACTGACATAAACAAAATATTTTAGAACTGACATAAACAAAATAGGTTAGAACTGACATAACCATCTGACAGAACACGATATTTTAATGTAAAGCTGATGAGTGCTTTGCACGTGAATGTGTTTGATGCTGATGTTGTGTAGCTGTGTTTGGACTTCTGTAAATGATATTACACAGAACTCAGGATTATGTGTGAGATATTTTACTACAAAAAACAGAGGATGGTAAGAATGCCTGAAATGGCCAGAATGTGTTCAGGAATGTGTAGCGTAGGAGGGTGTACTGATGTAACTGATAGGCGCTAGTAACGATGCTGAACCTCAGATAACAGTGTCAGTGCTGGGCTGTTACTCAGGCTCTTAGAACTCACACTCATTCCAAACTTACAAAATAAAATTGCATAAGATCAAGTTGGTAAGCAAAAAGTAGAAGTGTGGTTTCCTTCCTTGTTTTGAAAAAAATAAATAAAGAAAGAAAGAAAGAAAACAGTGTGGCAATAAAAAAGGGCATGTGTATGTACATATCTGAAACTCCACCAAGAATGCAGTTTAAGATATATATATATATATATGTGTGTGTGCATATATATACATTTAGTAGAAGAAGTACACTGCACCTACTAATTGTGTATAACATATTAAATAGATACACAAATAGAGTTGATAAGATATCTGGAGTAATGAGAGAGAGAGAGAGAGAGAGAGAGAGAGAGAGAGAGAGAGAGAGAGAGAGAGAGAGAGAGAGAGAGAGAGATGGATGGATGGATGGATGGATGGATGGATGGATGTGGTATGATGGCATGGATGGGCAACAGAAAGAGTTTTGAAATATGATATTTCCTCATGATATATCAGCGAGCTATATATTAGAGATAGAGAGAGCGAGATAGATATCGATATTTGTTTGTGTGTGTATATATATCATTCGATAGCTACTATAGAGATCGCGCGATAGGATCTCTAATCTCAGCGCTATGTGTCACTCTTCAGTATCACGATAGATTGTGTTTGTTTATGTCATCTATCTCTATAGACTATATACTACATCATCTCTAGCATATAACTAACACGTCTCTATGACTTTAATACTTTCTTAATTTACTTTCATTTATGTATTTATGTATTTCTTTATTTCATGATCTGTGCTGGATTGTGCACAGACAGCAGTGTGTAACATAGGAATATAATATACTCGTATCTCAGAGCGCGAGCAGATAGCGATATCATCGAGCTCGCTCGAGCTACTCATCTCGATATCTCTATATTTGTTTTTGTTGTGACTATCGTCTCTATCTATCTCTCTCGTATATGATTATCATCTAGTCTCTCTATCTCTACTATATCATCTATCCCTATCAATGTAGCTTTGCCCTCTCTCTCATCTTTGCTTTTGTATATTTGTGTGTATATATGTATTTACTCTGACTCACGTCTTCTCTCGCTCTCTCGGTCATCTGCGCTCGTTATCGCTCGCTCTCCTCGTCACTCTTTTCCCTACTCCTTCTCTCTACCCTCTCTCATCTTTTTTATATATTCGTCTCACTTCTCAATCTCAGCTCTCTCTCACTCTCTACGTCTCTCGTCGTTCCCTCTCTCTTATGTACTCATGCTGCTGCTCTCTCGTCTACTCTCGTAGCTCACTCTATCTCGTTCGTCTGGCTCTCTCTCTGCACGTGTTATCTCATGCTAATCTTCTCTCTGATCGTTTTCGCACTCAGTATTTCGTCTTCTCTTTTGTGTCTCGCCTACTCACTTACTATCCTACCAATAGGTTTTCTGATTGGACTAAAAATTGTCATTTGTTCTTATAATTTATGAAGGATAAAGATTTCTGGAACTGAAAGTCAGTTTCTGATCTCTTCACTGTTGTTTGAAGACAAACATATTCTACATTTATTTTAATTTACTTTAATGTAAAACAGCTGGAACCAAATTCCTTGATTCAGTCAAAACACACTTTTCCCAATAAACTCGATTCTGACTCTGATTCTGACTCTGACTCCGATGACCATGTAACACCCAGCAGGCGGCGCACAAAACAGCTACAAGACCCGACATAACACCACAGACGAAGAAGAAGAACCAGGAAGTTTTAATCATATGGGCAATTTGCCACGCCCACTGTTTACTGTTAGCGGATTATAATTGTACCTTTTTTTTTGCGATAAAAAAAGCATCTTGTTATTTTTTAAACTGCTTTGGCAGCCTGACAAACACATTAAACACTTCTCTCTTTCGGATTAAATGGCGGATTCGGATCGAACACTTTAAAGCAGTTTTAATGGCGTCCTCGACGGTGAGATTTAACGCTGAAAGTTGCACACAGACTCAGTGCGAGTTGTAATGTTGATGTCTTTAGTGTCATGTCTTTAGTGTCATGTCTTTAGTGTCATGTTCAATATCGCCTTAGTTTTGGTGTGGAAACATTTTATTGGTCTTGTAAACTTTAACCGGAAGCTACGTAGAAGTCGTGCAGATTAATGCAGCAGTTACACGCAGTTTAAAGATGTTTGTTTACAAACTTGTCCCAAACCTGCAGAACATTATTTACCTGCGTGTCTAGAAATAAATAACTTTCTGTGTGACTTTTGAAGCTGTATAATACATCTAAAAAGTAATCTGGGGGTTTGACTTCAGTGCAGCTCAGTAATAATGCTGTAATAACAGAGTTCCAGGAGTTTTATACTAAAAGTGCTTCTGAAGTGAAATGGTTGGGTGGTGATGTCAGAACAATGCACTCATGCCCGTTACTCTCGTGTGTGTGTGTGTGTGTGTGTGTGTGTGTGTCTGTCTGTCTGTGTCTGTCTGTGTGTGTGTGTGTCTTTGTGCTGTGTGTGTGTCTTTGTGCTGTGTGTGTGTCTTTGTGCTGTGTCTCTGTGTGTGTGTCTTTGTGCTGTGTGTGTGTGTGTGTGTCTTTGTGCTGTGTGTGTGTGTGTGTGCGCGCTGTGTGTGTGTCTTTGTGCTGTGTGAGTATGTGTTTGTGCTGTGTTTGTGTGTGTGCGCGCTCTGTGTGTGTGTGTGTTTGTGCTGTATTTATGTGTGTGTGTGTGTGTTTGTGCTGTATTTGTATGTGTTTGTGCTGTATTTGTATGTGTGTGTGTGTGTGTGCGCGCTCTGTGTGTGTGTTTGTGCTGTATTTGTATGTGTTTGTGCTGTATTTGTATGTGTGTGTGTGTTTGTGCTGTATTTGTATGTGTGTGTGTGTGTTTGTGCTGTATTTGTATGTGTATGTGTGTGTGTTTGTGCTGTGTGTGTCTTTGTGCTGTGTCTGTGTCTTTGTGCTGTGTCTGTGTGTGTGTGTGCGCTGTGTGTGTGTCTTTGTGCTGTGTCTGTGTGTGTGTGCGCGCGCTGTGTGTGTCTTTGTGCTGTGTGAGTATGTGTTTGTGTGTGCGCGCTCTGTGTGTGTGTCTTTGTGCTGTGTGAGTATGTGTTTGTGCTGTGTTTGTGTGTGTGTGTGCTCTGTGTGTGTGTGTGTTTGTGCTGTATTTATGTGTGTGTGTGTTTGTGCTGTATTTGTATGTGTTTGTGCTGTATTTGTATGTGTGTGTGTGTGTTTGTGCTGTATTTGTGTGTGTGCGCGCTCTGTGTGTGTGTTTGTGCTGTATTTGTATGTGTTTGTGCTGTATTTGTATGTGTGTGTGTGTTTGTGCTGTATTTGTATGTGTGTGTGTGTGTTTGTGCTGTATTTGTATGTGTGTGTGTGTGTTTGTGCTGTGTGTGTCTTGGTGCTGTGTGTGTGTGTCTTTGTGCTGTGTCTGTGTCTTTGTGCTGTGTCTGTGTGTGTGTGCGCGTGCGCTGTGTGTGTGTCTTTGTGCTGTGTGAGTATGTGTTTGTGCTGTGTTTGTGTGTGCGCGCTCTGTGTGTGTGTGTTTGTGCTATATTTGTATGTGTGTGTGTTTGTGCTGTATTTGTATGTGTGTGTGTGTGTTTGTGCTGTATTTGTATGTGTGTGTGTGTGTGTTTGTGCTGTATTTGTATGTGTGTGTGTGTGTGTGTGTGTGTGTGTGTGTGTGTGTGTGTGTGCTGTATTTGTATGTGTATGTGTGTGTGTTTGTGCTGTATTTGTATGTGTATGTGTGTGTGTGTGTTCACATGTAGACGCTTGGTGAGTTCATGCTCACTCTGAGTGAAATGGGATTCACTGAGGATCAGATTCAGGCAGCATTTCAGGCTGGATGTTTCTCTGTACCAGAGGCAGCTGAATGGTAAGACTTCATAAAAATCTCTAAATAATATCTCACTCTTTGCTTTATTACTGATTACTTATTAGATCAGTATGTTTCTGTTTTTCTTTCTCTGATGCCGTGTGTAGGATTGTGCAGGCTGGTAGTCCGAGACACACACTAGTGCCACATTCTGGGCAAATTTCAAATGCTATCACTGCGTTTAACAGGCCTAAAGATGTTCAAGGAGCTCAGCCCGAGGCAAAAGGTATAAACTGCACACTAATAAAGCTTTGGATTTTGAATCTCACAGTAACAAACTTCACACAAAGAAACCCTACACTCACAAACCTCAAGGTTAATAAACCTCAGACTAACCACCCTCATTGTAATAAACCTCACTCTAATAAACCTCACACTAATAAACCTCACACTAATAAACCTCACACTAATAAACCTTACCCTAATAAACTCCTCACCAAAAACCTCACACTATTAAACTTCATATTAACAAACTTCATATTAACAATTATTAACAAACCTCAAACTAATAAACCTTACCCTAATAAACCTCTCACCAAAAATCCTCACACGATTGTAGCACATACTATTCAATTTCACACTATTAAACCTCACACTATTAAACCTCACATTAATAAACCTCACATTATTAAATTTCACACAATTAAACCTCACACAAT
>NC_062542.1:13267938-13285438 GCF_022655615.1 Tachysurus fulvidraco
TGACCGCAGAGCTGACCGAGCGAATGTTAGGTCAAATGATCTCGGACCGTTTGCTGAACCCTCGAACTCTACAGCTTTTCATTGGCTGCTCGCTCGGGACACTGATATTAAACAGCTACCCGTACACCACCAACACACTGCTGCAGCAACTCGGCACGTTTACACACCTCACACACCTCAGCCTGGTCAACTCGCCACTAATCACTGGTACGTTGGGTTTGGTACTTGGGGTGTGTGCGTGTGTGTGTGTGTGTGTTAATCACTGACAGGGTATTTTATACTTGTCCTGTTTTATTATTTATTTATTTTTCTTGTATAGTTGTGTGTAATTTGTTTAATCAGTTGCTTACATTGTAATTTTTATTTTCTGCTAATCAGATCAAATAGACCTGGGATTCACACAGCAGCCCTTCCTCATGTGCATGTACATAATCGACCACAAATCTGAACCTGGCTGTAATGTGAAGCGCTTGTGTGTGATTGTGTAGCTGTAGAAGACAGTGTATTTTTCTCTCTGTCAGATTGTGGGCTGTCTGTGTTGCTCAAACTGGTGAAGCTGCAGTATCTGAATCTCTCGTCCTGCTCTAAACTGACTGACGGCTGTTTACGCCACATGCTACGTAAGTCATTCTATAACCGTTATCTGCTGGGATGTCACTTGTCATCGGCTCTTTCGTAGTGTTTTCTGCTCAGGTTCTAATGTGTTGGTGTTTGTGTGTGTGTTCAGCTCTCAGGTCCTTGTGTGTGTTGATTCTGGATCAGACTAAAGTGAGCGATGTCGGTCTGCTGGTCTTCCTCCACTCGTCTCCTCCTGCGCTTGCTCACCTGAGTTTAAACCAAACTGCCATTACAGAGGAAACACTTAGTGCATTGCGTGTGTGTGTACCACAGCTGCGACTGCTCAGCATCACACACACCAGGGTAACACACACACACACACACACACACACATCCTAGCCACCTTTTTCTAGCGCTGGGACTAAATCAGAATTAACTTTATAAACTAATGAACCTAAAAGACTGGAATTAATCGATGTTATATAAGCCGTTATGTTTAGATTAGATACGTTATATAAGCCGTTATGTTTAGATTAGATACGTTATATAAGCAGTTATGTTTAGATTAGATACGTTATATAAGCAGTTATGTTTAGATTAGATACGTTATATAAGCCGTTATGTTTAGATTAGATACGTTATATAAGCCGTTATGTTTAGATTAGATACGTTATATAAGCCGTTATGTTTAGATTAGATACGTTATATAAGCCGTTATGTTTAGATTAGATACGTTATATAAGCCGTTATGTTTAGATTAGATACGTTATATAAGCCGTTATGTTTAGATTAGATACGTTATATAAGCCGTTATGTTTAGATTAGATACGTTATATAAGCCGTTATGTTTAGATTAGATACGTTATATAAGCCGTTATGTTTAGATTAGATACGTTATATAAGCAGTTATGTTTAGATTAGATACGTTATATAAGCAGTTATGTTTAGATTAGATACGTTATATAAGCCGTTATGTTTAGATTAGATACGTTATATAAGCCGCTATGTTTAGATTAGATACGTTATATAAGCCGTTATGTTTAGATTAGATACGTTATATAAGCCGTTATGTTTAGATTAGATACGTTATATAAGCCGTTATGTTTAGATTAGATACGTTATATAAGCCGCTATGTTTAGATTAGATACGTTATATAAGCCGCTATGTTTAGATTAGATACGTTATATAAGCCGCTATGTTTAGATTAGATACGTTATATAAGCCGTTATGTTTAGATTAGATACGTTATATAAGCCGTTATGTTTAGATTAGATACGTTATATAAGCCGCTATGTTTATATTAGATACGTTATATAAGCCGTTATGTTTAGATTAGATACGTTATATAAGCCGTTATGTTTAGATTAGATACGTTATATAAGCCGCTATGTTTAGATTAGATACGTTATATAAGCCGCTATGTTTAGATTAGATACGTTATATAAGCCGTTATGTTTAGATTAGATACGTTATATAAGCCGCTATGTTTAGATTAGATACGTTATATAAGCCATAATGTTTAGATTAGACGCGTTATATAAGCCATAATGTTTAGATTAGACGCGTTATATAAGCCGTTATGTTTAGATTAGACGCGTTATATAAGCCGTTATGTTTAGATTAGACGCGTTATATAAGCCGTTATGTTTAGATTAGACGCGTTATATAAGCCGTTATGTTTAGATTAGACGCGTTATATAAGCCGTTATGTTTAGATTAGATACGTTATATAAGCCGTTATGTTTAGATTATACCTTAGTTGAGACATAATGTGTAGATTAGATAGGTTAGATAAGCCGCTACATCTAGATTAGATACGTTAGATCTCTGGTTAAGGGCATTTGACAAATGCCATAAATGTAAATGTCTCTGAGCAACTTAAAATCCTGACTAACTAAAAATTTTGAAGTATCTGAGAGAAATCACTGTGACTCTGATGACTAGATCAATGTTTTTATTATGATGCTTATTATTATTGTGGTTGTTGTTGTTTTATGCTTTGGTTGCGTTTCTCTCAGGTGTGTGACGTGTCCACTCTGGCTGATCTTCACAATCTACAGACTCTTCACCTCGACTTCACTCAGGTTAAAGAAGAATCTCTGCAGTATCTGTCATCTCACCGGACTTTATCATCACTGAGTCTTCATGGTGTCCCTGTTAGTAGCGGTGATCACACACTCCAGATCCTCTCAGGTCAGTCCTCTCCCTGTGTGTGTGTGTGTGTGTGTGTTTGTGTGTGTGTTTGTGTGTGTTTGTGTGTGTGTTTGTGTGTGTGTATGTGTGTGTATGTGTGTGTATGTGTGTGTGTGTGTGTGGCTTAGCTTTTCAGCAGATTTCATACACTGACACTGATCACATATTTGTTTTTTGTAGTTTTTAATGTTTTTTCCCTTTTGTTTTCGTTGCAGGATTAAATCTGACACAGTTAACACTCCCTGGACGCCATTCAGTGACCGATGCTGGGCTTTTCTTCCTCTGTACACACTCTCTGCTCTCTGAGCTCGACCTGAGCGACTACACACACATCACGGACCAGGGCATTGCACAACTGGGAAAAATGACTCGGTATGTCATGATTTACTAAAATCTTAAATACACAGGTGCTACAGGTTTGGACCCCTTGGCAGAATAGAATAGAATAGCATTTATATGTCACATATACATTACAGCACAGTGAAATTCTTTCTTGACATATCCTAAATTTGGAGGTTGGGGTCCGAGTACAGGCTCGACCATGATACAGCACCTCTGGAGCAGTGAGAATTAAACGCCTAATAGTGGCAGATTGGCAGTGCTGGGGCTCGAACCCTGATCCTCCTGATCAACAACCCTGTGCCTTTACCCACTCGTGCCACAACTGCCCTGATGTATCCATATTTAAAACTCTCTCTGTCCGTCTCTGCCCAGGCTGAAGAAGCTTTCGTTGAGTAACACTCCGCTCACTGATGTGGGTTTATCAGCTCTGTCGTCTCTCACCCTGCTGATGGACGTGTGTTTAAACCGAACAGCTGTGACGAGTCGTGGAGTCACTGGCTTCATCACACGCCTGCCTTACCTACAGGTACACACACACACACACACACACACACACACACACACACACACACACACACACACACACACACACACACACACACACACACACACACACACACACACACACACCTTTTTATATACAATATGTATTTCATTCATTCATTCAATTCTAAACAAGCTCTTGCTGGGGGGGGGTGTTTGATGTCAGTAAAGCTTTGGATGCAAACTCACTTCTTTTCCTGCTAACTGTCAAAGTTTTAATGAAAAATCTGTGTGTTTTTTGTGTGTTCCTGTAGGTTCTAGGTTTGTCTTGCACACAGGTGGGAGATTCGGTACTGAAAGCATTTATTCATTGCAACGAGCTGATCAAACTGAACCTGAGCAAAACACGCATCACTGATCGGGGTAAAGTAAAAAAAAAGAAAGAGAGATATAAATTGTACATTGACATTAGAACGTAGATCACAGATTAGATACAAAATATTAGATTGATTATTGATTTCAGATTAGAAATTAAATGTTCGATTGAATATTAAGTATTAATTACAGAGTTTAGATGACATAACGTTTTACATTAGGCCATCCTTAAAAATATTCTTGTTTGCCGTAACCCGACCGACCCTGTCAATTTAGGACCGATTCAAATTATTATTATTATTTTTTTTTTTTGCTAGAAGTCCGACCGACTTGCCGGTTGTAAATTTGTGTTAAGACTGACCTTTTTTTTTATTCTTCAGTAAACAAAAAACCGAACCTTTTTTTTTTTTTTTACTGTTACTGCAAACCAAAATATTTTTAAGGATGGCCATATATTAAAATGTATAATATATAATGCTGTGTATTAAAACCCCTTCGTTTTATTGGCTCATTTCCAGGATTAAAGTTCCTTCATGGTATGAAACTGAGTCAGGTGAATCTGGACGGTACCGGTGTGACTGCAGACGGCGTAGCCAAGCTTATCTCCACCTCTCCTCACCTGATCAGCATCCGTGCTGATAACACGAGACCGGTCCCTGCTGAACGACAGAGCGATGATGATGATGGCAGTGAAGATGGGCAACGACACAGAGACATCTCTGATTAGGCTACTTTGTGCATGCGCAAACACACACACATACAAACACACACACACACACATACAAAGAAACATTGCTTCTGCCATTTAACGCATCTTAATCCTGTTATTAATAGCACTAATAGTTTTATTATAGAAAACATTTATCAAACACTTAAGATAGCTTTACCAAAAAAAAAACCTCCCACAAATGCAATAATGATAATAATGATATTATTAATATTATTAATTATATTGCTGTAATATTCCTATCCAATAGGCTTGCTTTGTTTAGAGTGAGCTGAAACCTTCTTGGGTCTGGTTTAGAGCTAACTAGGAGGCTCAGGCTCTAAATTCCAACACAGGTTTATTATTACATGAATAATAATGAATAATATTTTTGCAAAATCCAACGAAAGAAAAGAAACATGACCGTCTAAACAGTCGAGCTGAATAAATCATGGAAACATGCCTTTACCCCCCCCCCCCCCCCCCCAAATTTCCCAAAAGTTGTTCCATATCATCTTATTAAAGAAAGTGTGTAACTACATAGTTTACCTGTCACATCTTTTTCTTAAGAATTAAGAACCTAGCGTTAAGAATATGTTGAAGTTGTGCCATGTCATTCAGAATTACACAAAACCATTTTACAGAATCAGTCCAAGAATCAGTGTTTCACACAGTACTAAATCATTTAAGACTGTTAAGCTTGAACCTGCGAAATGTAACTTAAAAAAATATATCTATTTTTAGATATCGTTTGTATTCTGTAAAAGTTTTGTATAAGATCATTAAAAAGACAAGACGTTATTATGAATCGTTAGTGTTGTTTACTGTTCGGTAGAACTGAACTTTTATCTCCCGACTCATCTAGCCGTCTATATTTCCACCCTTAAAATCTGAAGATTAGAAAGTTTTAACCCTGATGTTAAATACAGATGTTAGTTAATTGAGCCTCAAGAACAAAGAAAGCAAATGAAGAAGATTTGGAATTTGCTTGTTATTTCGAGAGCGGACTTTTGCAGCTCGATGCAGTCAGGTCTACCAAACCTGCGCTCCTCCACTGGCTTCCTCAGTAGCTGAACACATCAGTTTCAAAACACTGATGTTTGCCTATGAAACCGAAAAATGTAAATGTAATCTCGAACCCTCAGATCTACCAGCACTGCTCAACCCGTCTTACCATCTCTCAGGGCAAGAGGTAGGTATACAGCAAGACTTGTTTTTTTTTTCTGTTCTGGCACCGAGGTAGAGGAATGAACATTTGAGTTACTGCCAGTTTTCAAACGATGACTGAAGTCCTACATCTTGAAACACTTAGTGCTTTTTTCCCTGTTGTATATGCACTGTATATATATAAAACAAACCTGAACAGAAGTGTAGGTTGATGGTATCTTTAAACTGTAACCTAGTGAACCAGTGTTAACGTGATCACTTTTAAAAGCACTTTTGTACGTCGCTCTGAATAAGAGCGTCTGCCAAATGCTGTAAATGTAATGTAAATGAATTGTGCAGAAACTTTTCTTTGCCACAAAGTAGCCAACAGGACAATAAAAAAATATCTTTATTGCCTCTTAAGGTCATGGTCATGGAAATATGTTCCTCCAAATACACGGACTAGCAGAAGATTTGTTTCTCTGAAGAGGAAGAGATAAGGGTGCTAATTTGGCGCAGATTTCCTTTTGATAATAAAAACAACACAGACACACACACATGCACACACACCGACCCCTTAAATAATAGGACACGTCAGTCTTTTATAATACAAAGAACTTTAATCCACTTAAAGACAGCGAAAATGATTTTAATAAGTTAAATTCTCTCAAAAAATCATATAAAGCATATAAAATATATTAAATAGCACTTGAGTACATTCTATATTTTCAGACGTTTGCTTGTTCTGTGTTTGCTTTGCTTTCCAATATTTTGTTTAATTCTGTCCGACCTACGAAAACATCTCTGTAGGTTGTCCGGCTACAATAAATTGTTCCTCGCTCTGAATGTTTTTATTTGCGACTTTCTTACTTGTTTATCGTGTAAACTAGACTGGATGAATAATATGTTCTTTATAAACTTCTCTTAAGAATGGGAGAAAAATAACCTAGATCCAAAAGATTCAATAAGGGATATAAACCGCTTGAACTTAATGGATTAAAAAGTCAGTAGTGTGATTGCAGTCATTCTAAATAGATTTTTGATACAAGTTGGCAATTCGTACAAGGCACATGCAAGCAATAAAGGCACATGCATACAATTTTGATATCTTTCAATACCGTACTCACATTGTTGTTTAGTCAGTGCACAATGCTCTACAGCAATCCCCATTCCTACAGTACATAATATTTTAATCTAGCTAGTCTCAGATACACAAAAAAAGGACCATAAAAATACAGTCAGTTTAATCAGACAGCCCAAAGCAGGATTTCACAGTGAGTGGTGAAGTAAAATGAATCCTTCACTTCCTTTGAGTCACTGAAGCCAGTAGGTGAGTATAATGGCTGGCATTATTCGGCCAAACCACTGCAGAAACACGAAGCCTGAAAAAGATGTAAATCTGTTGGTGAACCTCAAGCGAAATCGTGGCTCAATCAAGCAAAAAACTAGACATTTAGATATTTCTAGAAAATCAGATATAAAGGTACCAAATCATGACTGATTTGGTTTGAACCATGTTTGTTTCTTTGACCTGTAACCAAACTGGACGGCGGCAATGTAAAGATATATGCCTTAAAGCTGGGGTGCAGCCTTAAAGGTGAGGTGCAGATCACCAAAACAAACACATCCCTAACCCAAATGGGTGTCACCCCTGTTTTGATAGCTCCACCCCACAAGTACATACGCAACCCAGGCAACTATTATGGCGGAACCTGTTGGGGCAGCTGGCCAAGGGGATATTTTTGTCAATAAATGAACTCAATGAGTAATACTATGGTAATACAGGTCAAATGTGTTTTTGTAGTACACCTAGAACCCGAGGCAGAGGTAACAGCAGGTATCCGCCATGTCAATCTTTCAATCGCTTTCTGCTAATGTCAGACGTGCGCACTGAACGCTCTCTCCGCCACTTATTGACAAGACACGCCCCTTTCTGCTCATTGGCTACACGTTTGTTTTGTTTGTTGGCCAGACTCATTTTTCAAACATCGTGCACCCCACCTTTAATGGCAGGACCCCGGCAACAAAGATAAAATATAGTTTGGAACAAAGGTATAAAGGTTTTGGTATAAAAATGTCTTGTATTGTTTAAAAGTGAGCCTTACCATTTGTCCCAGCTTTGTTATATACAGCTGCATTGTAGAGGAAAAAAAAGAATAGACATTTAATTACAACATATTTAAAAAAAGTTGCAAATGACAGACTTAATATTAAACTTTATATTTTTTATTCTGTTTCTATACTTCTTTAAAGACAATTCATTCATTTTTATACCCTATACAAATATTCGCTCTACAGATAAACTTAATTGAATTTGATTGAATTTTCAGCCACATAGAACCAAGAAACATCTTCATTTTTTTCTCTTATTTTATTCCACACAATGCTTCTGATGTAGATTTAACTTACTGAAGGTCGTCTCCATGCCAGAGTCGATGTGGTCCGACACGTGGCAGTGGAGGAGCCACGTTCCTGGAGTTCCAGCCTGCAGTTGAACAGTCTTAAAGGTTCCGGGGAACAAGCCGTACACGTCAGCTCTATGGGGCTGATCCGTCTAAGAGAAGGATAGAGTAGTTAACGCCTGTCTCGGTGTACATACTGTATTTTCATGACTAAATAAATTTGTACCTTGTATATGAAGCTCTGATCGTGAAAGTGTATTGTGTGCACATCTTCCTCACTCCCAAGTCCCATTAAATACCACTCGGTCCTATCTCCCTGGCGCATCCTCAACCCGTTCAAATTAGCATACAGCTTTCCATTGATACCTGATTACAACATGGAGAAAGAGATACAGTGAAAAAAAAATACAAGATTGATCCATCCATCCATCTTTTTCCTGAATTGCTTATACTACATGTTGAACCTGGAGCCTGGAGACTCAAGGCAGGTGACACCCTGGAGGGTTTCAAGCCATCATAGGGCACAATCACACCATTTCACACATTAGGAATAATTTAGCGATGCCAATCAGCTTACAATGCTTACGTTCTACTAATATAGGAAACCAGAGTACCCAGAGGCCCAAAACCCCAGAGAACATACAAATGTCCTCCATGCACACAGGCCGGAGTGACTATTAATGTCCCACACATATGCATTGGTGGAAATCACACTTATAAAGCTCTGATATGATTCCCTTAAATATACATGGAAAAACATTCCATTACATATTCTTTCTCTGTCCAATAAGAAAAGCAAAAAAAAAAAAAACACGAGAAAGTGAAGTTCCTTATAATGCTCATTGCGTTTATAACTGTTTAGAAAACCGCTTACCGTGCATCTGATTACTTTCTAAAAAACTTTGCTCATTTGTGTCGACAGATTTTTTGACCAGGTAAGTGTTTATATTCTCCTCCAGATACCACGATTCGTTCTCATCAAACACCATGAAGAGAAGAGCAAATTCTTTTTCCACATCACTTCGCTGTCTTGTACTGTTCAGAGTCCCCTTACGACACACTACCAACGGCCCGACCAAGCCGCTCGCCAAATCCTGCCGCCAAAATGACACGTACAGTAGATTCAAAGATTAGACATGTACAACTTATAAAAGTGCATGTGATGTCATGTGAAAAGTAGGAGCAGTGTGCAAAAGATTCGTTATAACCTTCAATTTAAGCCTTTTAATAATAATTTAATAAGCCGTATCCAGAGCGATGATACATAATATACATACTTGGATCGACACTTGGATAGATATGTTTTTTTACCCCACTCATTGTTGGATCTGTATTATTCCTGACATTTTTGGATCTGGCTTTTTGGATTATACTGTATCAAAAGAAGCTATCACATGCTGGTGTCCATGTAGCCTGCCTCTGTTCTTATGCTCCACCTGACAGAATACTTCACTCTCAGACGGTTGCAGCAGGAGGGAATGACTAGCATCATGCCAACAGCTGACTCCATCTGCAGTGGTTTGGCCTGGAGCCTGTGCCCCTTCGATGGTGAGTAGGACCTGCTCCTTGGGTACCTGGAACAAGAACCCAAGGAGCAGTATATCCTGCTTTCCCACCTGCTGGCCACAGGATACAGTAGGCCACTTTCTGCTGCAGGTAGAGGAGTTTGTTTGCTTCATATCTGGGGTTTGGGAGGGTACCTGGAAAAGTTTATTTAGAGAGCCAGCCTTATGTCTGAGCCCACCAAGTCCAGTAGCTTATGTCCCAGCTGAACTGAGCATGACAGACGGCAGCCCTCAGCGCTACATTACTCTCTTCTGTTCCTTGTTTCCACTGCTTTGTTTATAGTCATGTGGTTTTGTACTGCTTTATGCCCTGTCTTTGCCCTGTTTGCTTGTTTCCTTCATTGCCTGCTTCCTTAAAACCTGCACCTGCTTTGAGTTTTGCCCTGTGATTACGTCACTTACTTAAACCCTTGTGTATGTTCTAACAGGGAAAAACAGACAAACTGGTTGTTCAACCTCCTATTACAGGGACATATGGAAGGACACCGAGGTCTATAAAATGACCTATTCTCTAATTCCAATGTTTTTCTATGGTTAGTAAAGGGTGTGGCTCAAAGAGCTGATCCAAATAATCAGCAGGTGTGTATGAATACTTCTGTAGCTTTTATAGTCAGAATATTCATTCATTCATTCATTCATTTTCTACTGCTTATCCGAACTACTCGGGTCACGGGGAGCCTGTGCCTATCTCAGTCATCATCGGGCATCAAGGCAGGATACACCCTGGACGGAGTGCCAACCTATCGCAGGGCACACACACTCTCATTCACTCACACACTCACACACTACGGACAATTTCCCAGAGATGCCAATCAACCTACCATGCATGTCTTTGGACCGGGGGAGGAAACCGGAGTACCCGGAGGAAACCCCCGAGGCACGTGGAGAACATGCAAACTCCACACACACAAGGCGCAGGCGGGAATCGAACCCCCAACCCTGGAGGTGTGAAGCGAACGTGCTACCCACTAAGCCACCGTGCCCCCCTAGTCAGAATATGTACAGTACACACGTATTCATGAGCCACAGAAAAAAAGTACTTAAAGGGACGTACGGGCTAACCTTGTTTTCCGAACATCATCACCGGGTAAAATAGACGAGGATGTTAATAATTTCAAAATGAAGCAGTTTTCTTAAGGAAAAATACAACCTTATATTGTCACCATAATGAAAAGTATTTACTGAATTGAGAGAATAAAGCTTTTATATTCAAATATTATTCCCACATACAGTACAGCATGTGTGTTTTAACGCAATACACAAAAAATATATACAAAATTCAAAGTGTACGTATCTGTAGTGAATATTAACCATAAAGCTTGTCACCCTAGTCCACTCTTTATGGTACTAGCATGTTGATTTGCAAGTATTTTACCTTCAGAAAGTTCACTGATGAGTAATAGGGATAGATTGTGCAATTTGACTCATTGGGTTCAGGACCGGAACTGATAGTCCAGTTATATCTTGCTGTGTTACCTAACACACACAAATAGAAGTTTTTTTAATCCCATATAACACATTACCCTTCATACAAGCACAGGTGTCAGATTAGAGCAGTAGCTGTCTGTTTGACTGTAGCATACCTGGTCTAACGGGTTGAGCCGTATTGCTTTTCACTCCATGTGCGTGAACTGAATAGTTTCGTTTGGCTTTGTTTTTAAACACAACCTGGACCTTCTCACCGACTTGTACCCTGAGAATGGGACCTGTGCACAGAAGGATGAAGGATTTTAGTATTCGTCTCACAGTCGTTTATCAAGAAGGCTAAAAAGTGCATGTATCATACCGTGTATATAGTAAGCAGAAAGAGCTTGTTGGGTTAGAGAAAAACTTCTAAAAACATTTGCAGCCTGGAAAAACTTTAACTAACTGGGAAAGCCTTTAGTACAGATGAATATAACAATCAGTGAAAAGGCTTAAAGTTAAAGGATTCCCAGGCTGCAAACGTTTTTTTGGAAGTTTTTTCTCTAACCCAACAAGCTCTCACTGCTTACTATATATGATGACTCCATCTACCCAAGCCTTAGAGCTCCAGATGGGATTAAACCCATTCCATTCAAGTGACCAGTCAAACACAAAACAACTCAATAATACTTTATAATAATATTCCATTGTAATAAAAATAAAGCAGAAAAAAGTCAGACTACATTTTATTTTTTTCATCCCACCCCTTTGTTTGCAAAAACATGACTGGAATGGAAAAGCCTTTTTACCCAGAATGCCCAAATGCACCTCATCAGGACCCCTGGCATCCTGTTTTGTGAAGGTCTCATCCGTGTACTTGCGGTAAACCACCTTTTTGTATACAGGTCCAATCCGATTCTCAGATTTATTTAGGTAAATGCTTCCAGGACTGAGAGACAAAAAAAAGAATGGAAACTGTTGTAGTAAATAATCCTTAATGTTTTAGTAAATCTTTCAGAGGAATCTGTTTTAATGTACAGTAGAGTCATAGTAAAGGTGAAAAAAACAGTCCAGGGTTAGGATTACATGACAGGTACATTTTAAATTTATACAATACTTTAAATCAAATTATTATTCATTTTTGTTCAAATATAGCTTTTATAGTTTTTGGATTGACTTTAGGACAGAAATTCATGTATTTGCTGTGTGGACCAGCACTTACCTATTGCTGAGAGTTGTGTTAAATTTTTCCAACTCCCATGTCCGGTTTGGTGCGTAATTCCACTCCACTTCTTCAGAAGCTATATAGAAATACACATCAGGCTTAAACGTTGTAGCCTCTGGGTCTGGGCTTTTACTCCGTGTGCAGGGTTTGACGGTGTACAGCTGCCGCATACCGCCGCGGTAGTGATGAGGTATAAGAGAACTCAGCTCAAAAAGTCCTGAAGCAACAAACAAATATAATTCCTTTAACGGTGGAACAATTAGTGGCACTAATAATCAACAGCTATAGCTTATTATTAAATTTATTTGTTAATTTAATGGGTAATTAAAGGATTGTTCTAGTATTTGTGGTTAAGTTGAATTTAAAACTACTTTTTTTCCTTTTGACTGATTTAATAAGTTGGCTCTAAATGAGATTTGGAACAAAAACACACACACACACACACACACACACACACACACACACACACACACACACACACACACACCATAAATGACACTTAATATTTATGTTATGTACTCATTTTGAACTGTACACTCGTATACTATTACCATCATTGTCAGGTGTCATGGAGACGGTGACACTGGAGTGAGGGAAGAGACTGAGTGTGTTATGTGTCGTGTTATCCAGCTTAAATGTGTTGCCCTGGAAGTAAATAGCAAAAGGATCTACTGAGCCCAGGCCCAGCAAATGCCAAACAACATGGTCCCCCTCACACAAATAAAGATCAGGAAGGTTTCCGTACATGAAACCATTCACCGCTGTGAGGGACAGAACACACACACACAAGCTTGCTGTAAAATTGCTGTATATTCACCTACTATGTGTAAATAATCATGTACAGTTGTAGTGTTAGTGCTTACAGTGCATTTTATTGCTCTCTTGAAATTGTACATCCTCTGAGTCTGACTCATCACCACCAAACTCTTCAATGTTCTTCTGGAGATACCAGCTTTTATTCTCATCCATCACATTGAAGAGAAGGAAAAACTCTTTTTGCACCTCTGACCCTATATGCTACACACACAAGCGCACACATGCACAAAATCAGACTTCTGTCATAAATAGATGGACAACTTTAATTTTCATAAATAACAGCAGTAAAGTAATTTGAATAAATAATAGCTGAAGCTGGCTAGCTATTAAACAAATGATATAGAGTCTCTCTTAAATACTCCTCAAATATAAACCCCTTTTTTTTCATTCATTCCCAAAGCATCTTTAGAAACCAATGAGCACATCTTAGCTTCTTACTGGTGTTTCACTGAAGCTGCTTCACTTTAGATGAGCTAACTTTAGATGTGTGTTGTAAAAGTACCTGTCGTCCACTCTCATCCAGAACTCCTTTCTTGCACACCAGTAACGGTCCCACCAAACCAGAGTTGGTGTCACCGATAGGATCTTTATCAGAGTAGTACAAGTATGACAGACAGGGTGGGTCACTGGGTGAAGGACCTTCTGTCACCCGCCATCGATATGTAAATGTGTGACCTGGTGCGACACTGGCATATTCTTTCTGAGAACCTGAAGGGGTCAAAGTCCTCTGCATTAGTTGTGTTTGTTTTGGAATTAGTAACTGTAAGTCATACAGTGCCTTCTTTAAGGCTTTGAACGTATTACCGTCCTGATATTTCATACCTTCGTAAGCATTTTCGTACGACACGCCATGAGGCTTAATGCTGAAGTTACGAAACCCCAGATTTCGAAATGTCACCTCAATGACATCACCAGGCTCTCCTCTGATCACAGGACCTGCGGGCGCACACAACACACAACCGTGTGTATTATAGCGTTCTCTGTTCATAGCACAACCATCCTGTTACAGTTCAACAGCACTTCAGAATCATGACAACACAGATAAAAAAAAAAACTCTTTTCTTGAAGAGTAAAAAAAAAAAAAAATCATTTGTTCCGCATGTAAATCATCTGGAAAACATTAAGACTATGATGGCTGAATTTGATTCAAATATAATTAAATTAATTATTAATTAATTGATTATTTACTACGTACTTGCCGAGACAAAGTGGAAATATGCAATAGCCTTACAATGCTTTAAGCATTTTGTATCGTAAGGAAGCCCTAACACATCATTATTATCATTAAACCTGATCAGGTTTTCCAGTTGTTTAGAATGATAATATAACAAAACAAAACAGAAACAAAGAAAGGATTGTTAAATAAAATCTTATGTCAAAAAAAATTAATTAATTATTTCACTTATTATAACTTTATATTATATATTCTAAAATATTCGTACTTTCATCTATCACTTCAAACCTAAATACTTGGGATATACTGTACATGACTGAAATTTAGTGGCTGCTTATGCAAGTACAGTCTCTTACGCACTGGCCACAAATTTGAATAACAAATACTTCCTGTATTCTTTTGTGACTCTATACTTTACAGACCGATGCTCTCTCTTTCAAACACACACGCACACACACACACACACACACACACACACACACACACACACACACACACACACACACACACACACACACACAAAACCATATTGTTTAGATTTACCCAGAATGCCTTGGTGATCATCTGAACCACTTTGGTTGATCTTGGTTTTGAATGTGTCATCGCGGTACCCAGTGTATCTAATCTTCCAGTACTTTCCTCCCAGCTTTCCATCTGTTGTACTAAAGAATTCGTTAGAGTCACTGCAAAAAAAGAGGAACAATAATTTGCACATAAACAGGTTTGTTCAAGCTTAGCAGCATTCGGTGATCACTTCAAATCTGACCTGCCAGTAACAAATAATCTTGCACTAAATGTAAATGAACTGTGTTCCTGGTTCGTGCACTATATACGAGCCTATAATAATAATAATAATAAATAATAATAATAATAATAATAATAATAATAATAATAATAATAATAATAATAATAATAATAATAATAATAATGATGATGATGTTAATAATAATACAATTATTATTATTATTATTATTATTATTATTATTATTATTATTATTATTATTATTAATAGTAGTAGTAGTAGTAGTAGTAGTAATATTATTACTGTACTGTAGTTCCATGCCATTTAATACACCTTGAACTGCCTCTATTTGCTATTTCTGCCTCTACCTGCAGTATAACATATAGCTGAGCCCATTGTTTCTATTTATTTGCAAATTCGGTGCAATACTTGCATATTCTGTACAGTATATATCAAATAAAATTATTCTGATTCTGATGTGTGATGTATGATAGGTGAATGTAGTTCATATAGCTTCAGTCTGTGTTTCAGTATATGATCTTATATATAGAATATGTTTTTTTTTTATGTACAGTCACCTGTTTTCTTCATTTAGTGGTGTATTGGTCAGTAAGTTTTTCCCAGAGGGGGCATAATTCCAAAGGATCTCCTCTGCTGCGATGTAGTAACATCTGATATGACCAGACTGCACAGTGGGTGCAGTATCATTTTCACATGAAGTGACCTCATAAATACCCTGCATACCTGCTGCTCATGATTTATGGACATAAGGGGAAAAAACTCATTAGAATAATAAATACACTGTGGTTATTGCAAACCAATACTGTATTCATAATTCTTAACTACTCTTAACAACCCCTCACCAACCCCCAAACCTTCAACATTATAGGTCATTTATTAAGGAACAAACGCCTGAAGATGCAGATCAAGAGCTTTAGTTAAATTTAAGGTTCATCAAAACATAAGAATGGAAAAAAAAACTAATGCGTTATCGGCTTTTTGACCATGGTATCATTGCTGGTGCTGAAGGACCAGTTAGGATATTTCAATTATTTGCTGTTCTCCGATCATCAGTAACTACTGACAGGAATATGGTTTACAATGAATATTTAAAAAAATGAATCATGAACGTTGAGTAATTAAATACTTAAATATCGATAGAACAGAAAAAAAGATTACCATGCATGTAATCTCCAACTTGGCACCCAAACAACCACTTCCCATTCATATAGGGCACCATTTTGGCAGTGAATGAAGTGGCAGGAAACACATTAAGAGCATCGGTACGGTGGCCTTGGTTGAGCAGGGTGTGGCCATGGAAGTGGATGGAGTGAAGCTCTATGTCATTTCCAATACCAAAGAGATGCCAGAACACCGGTCTACCGAGACACACTTCCAGTTCGGGCAAATTACCGTAAACAAAACCATTTATTGCTAGGGGTAGAAGAGAAAAGCATTCAGTGAAGTGAAAGTGAAATTGTACAACTGATATTGAAGCCATTATAACCCCACACACAATTATGGCATTATGTTCGGACTAAAAGAGAATTCTCTATTGAAACTAAAAGTGTAAAGTTCCACTCGAGAAAATGATTCAATTCAAGATAGTATAGTGTGACATTATTTTGCATTGGATACTTGAAAAAAAGAAAAGAAAAGAAAACAGCTTACAGTGCACCCGGTTTGAATTCTGAAAGTCTTCATCCCCTGTGATATTTTCAGCTTCAGGGCAGAACTCTTTAATATTTTCCTCAAGATACCAGCTAAGATTTTCATCCACTGCACTGAACATCAAAAAATGAGACACGCCGGATTGGTCCAGAGCTCCTGAGAGTAAAAACACACAATGTTCTAATGTGCATGTTGCATAGGACCTTCTTTATTCTATGTACATTATAAATACATAATAAAATCAATATTAACACTGTATAATATTACCACAAATATAACAAACATGTTTAAGTGGACTATTATCCCAAAACAATGTCCCCCGAATTGGTGTAGTTTTCTTATACATCAAGTTAGATAATTAGAGACACTTCATGATTGATATTGTTTATAGTTACATTTAATATAGAACTTACATCTGGAAGCATGTAAACGTTATGAAAGCAATTATGTTACCCTTCTTGCAGATGAGTAGCACTCCAATGAGTCCTGCTGCTATGTCTTTGGGTGCATTTACATGAGAGTGATACATTGATGTAAGACAGTCGGAGTCTTTCTCTGTAGGAGCAAAATTTTCTGTTACAATCCATGTGTATGTGTAGGTTTGTCCTGGAGCCACAGCATCATCACTCTTATTTCCACCTGACGTACCATCCGGATACCATGCACCTGGTAAACAGTCCGACATTTCATATCATAA